>NC_068358.1:15558324-15858324 GCF_020536995.1 Dreissena polymorpha | reverse complement strand
TATAATCAAGAGCTGAAATCGTTAATTTATTAAGCTTCATTAATACTTAGCTTTATTGATATGTCTCTAGAACAAAATATTTAAATATATTTCATAAAAAATATAATAATCATGGCAAAGGAAATTCAATGGCCTGTATCTAAACAAAAGCATAATCGCCAAGACCTTAGCATCAGTTCGGTTCGTTAGGACCGCGCGCTACTTTCTTCCGCCTTCATTCCTTACTTGCTTTCATTTTTAAACCTTTTTTTTCTATCATATACAGAATTCTATTCTCCTAAGCAAGATGTTATTTTTAAAACTGAACTCCAAATATAAACGCTACAAATCGGTATAAAGTACGAACATGTCAACCGTAAATCCGATCTCTTGCACGACGGTTACATTACATTCACCTCTGTGTTGGGCTCAGAACGGACTATTGTTATGAAAGCGTCTCATTCATGTCATGATCATTCCAAGCGTTCATCATTTAGGTTACAGTATACTAAACAATCTCTTGCGACGGTTACATTGCATTCACTGTATTAAAGAAAACCATCTCATACCATGATATCTTGTATCAGTCTTAATTCATTATATTATAAAATTAATATGGTTTTTTGATGTTAAGAAACCAACATACATACATACACACGTCGAAGCAATTCCTAAATCACTCAATAAAAATTATGTTCAATTGTTTACATTTGTGAGGTGCGTGGAATGAATCCATCTGTGTAAATGAGCAATAAAATAGTTCCAAAGAGTTGCATTTAAACTCGCAAGTTTTTGCACGATTTATCTTACATTTAAAAGTCACATTTCTTAATTTAATGCATGCGATCTTATATATCCAATCAAATATGCCTTGAATGCGTTTGTTCGGTTTTAACTATTTTATAGACAAAATGGCGTGCTGAGCCTTTCGCAGAGTTGTATGTGAGAGCAAGGAACGACAACTCTGCGTGGAGATTGCCGTAAATCTAGATTCTAAAACTCCAAAACGGTATGATATTTGCAAAAGTTAAAGTTATAACTCGCCGGGCTGCCGAAATCAGAAGAAAAACTTAATATATATTTATATCTGAAAACTACGTTACGTAAGCTTTCTAATGATATATAATTTATCAAAATCGGCCTAGAAATGAAACTATAATTTAACAAAATACGTGAGTGGGTACATCAAATTTATAACCTCGGTGCTTCGATAAAAGATCGATAGTTACGACACAACAAGATATTTGGCGTAACGGTCCCGTTTCTTATCCGTGTAATCTAGAGTCCGTGAGCATATATATTTAAAAAAAAACGGGATTCCCTCCTGTGATGCCATACGGTTATGGACAAGAAGATTTTAAAAGTTTGCACAAAACAGGCCTTAAATAAGCAAATTTCAATTTTTTGACCCTCCGGTGCAGGGTCAAATTTGACCACAGGGGCATAATTTGAAGAAACTTGGTCGAGGACTATAAGATGTCGCTACATACTAAATTTGGTAGCCCTAGGCCCAATGGTTATGGACGAGAAGATTTTTAAAGTTTTCACAAAATATACCTTATTTAAGCAAATTTTTAACTTTTTGACCCCCAGGGCAGGTTCAAATTTGACCTCAGGGGCATAATTTGAAGAAACTTGGTAGAGGACTATAAGATGTCACTACATAACAAATTTGGTAGCCCTAGGCCCTATGGTTATGGACAAGAAGATTTCTAAAGTTTTCACAAAATAGGCCTTATATAAGCAAATTTTCAATTTTCGACCCCCGGGGCAGGGTCAAATTTGACCCCAGGGGCATAAATTGAAGAAACTTGGTAAAGGACAATAAGATGTCACTACATACCAAATTAGTAGCCCTAGGCCCAATGGTTATGGACAAGAAGATTTTTAAAGTTTTCACAAAATAGGCCTTAAATAAGTAAGCAAATTATCAATTTTTTGACCCCCCCGGGGCAGGGTCAAATTTGACCCCAGGGGCATAATTTTTAAGAAACTTGGTAGAGGACTATAAGATGCCACTACATACCAAATTTGGAAGACTTAGGCCCAATGGTTATGGACAAGAAGATTTTTAAAGTTTTCACAAAATAGGCCTTATATAAGCAAATTTTCAATTTTTTGACCCCCGGGGCAGGGTCAAATTTGACCCCAGGGGCTTAATTTGAAGAAACTTGGTAGAGGATTATAAGATGTCACTACATACTGAAGTTGGTAGCCCTATGCCCAATGGTTATGGACGAGAAGATTTTTAAAGTTTTCACAAAATAGGCCTTATATAAGCAAATTTTCAATTTTTGATCCCCCAGGGCAGGGTCAAATTTTACCCCAGGAGCATAATTTGAACAAATTTGGAAGAAGTTCACCCCAGGAACATTCCTGAAATATTTCATCTGAAATGGACCAGTAGTTTAGGAGAAGAAGATGTTTAAAGAAAAAGTTAACGCACGGACGGACGGACGGACGCTCGCACGCACGACGGACTGGCCTCTGGCCAGTGGAGCTAAAAATGACAACCCGCCTACATAATTAAAACTAAATTACCCAATAATAACCAATTAAATCACCAAAATCACCATAGCCATTACACCTGATTAAAATCAAAACAATACCAGGCCCGCACTCTTTTAGCTACGCCACTTGCAGACTCGCTCATTAAACCCAATTTCCTGGTACACTGTTTACATTAGGGATGCCACATGTGTTACTTCATGTAGCATTCGACCACTCCAGTGCATGAACTGCAATTCACTCAATTCGCCCCAAATATCACGCGACCTTGGAATGCTGACAAGGGAAAGTCTAGACTATTCCAGCATAAGACCACGTGGTCGCCTGTTTAATGCACACGTCTAAAAATAGACGAATGTTGCGTCACGTACAACAAGTATGGCATAGACCACTTTATGAAAAAGAAAAGTGAAAAGCAAAACTGCAAATTAAATGCGATGCGATGGTCAAAATAAAATTCTACGATGCCGATTAAAGAAATATAAATTAACTAGCTTAACAGTTAAAACACAACGACACCAATCTCACTTCTGGTCACCACTGTGATGTTTATTAAGGTTAACTCTTCAGTGGGTTTTGCCTGCAATTACAGCAACTACTAACAATGACACTTGACTAATACACTCACATGAGCATCGACTGTAAACCTTGTCAGGATGGCAGACGTCGTCCTTGGCAGTACACACTTCGAGGGAAATACTCGTCTGCTGTCGTCGTCGGCTGCACACCACTTATCCTCCTGGGAATACCTACCCCGCGGACAGGCTAAACCTCCAGGGCAAAACACTAAGTCACAGGCTAATGCACAGGATAATACCTACCGTCACAGGCTAATACACTTATCCTCCTGGAAATACTTACATCAGGGCATCTGTCCTCCTGGCAATACTTACCTCAGGGAACACGTCTACACACGGCTGCGGACCGGGGTAGCAAGAGTTCATGGTCATCCCATCAGGCATCTGCGTCCATTCGATTGGCTCCACATCATGCAGCATGGTCCCGTCACATGAACGACGCAGGCCGGGTACCACTCTGCAGGGGGGCGTGGCATCGGATGTCACTGGCACTACACTATCATTCTATACATAGATGGTGACGTCACTACGTTATTGTCACCTCTATACTAAGACGCATCACACACCTCCATTTGGAGGCAATTATGACTACGATACAAAGAAGTCCGCGGATGAATGAAGACTTTGTTTAAGAAGTAAACATTATTGTTATGATTTAAATTTTAAGTGTTATTTTTTCATTCTTATAGTTTTATGCTAGTATCAGTTAAAATAACTCATTAGTTTTCAACAATAATGCTCTTTATTCATTTGTTTTAAAACTGTACTTTCACATTCGTTTGTATAACAACATAGATCCTTTATTGACGAAAGTTTGCAATGAAATAGCGTTTTCAAAACCGCTTAAAGAGTTTCAGAAGGAGTGTCTGATGCATATTTTGAATATACACGATGTCGTGGCTATATTGCCGACTGGGTATGGGAAAAGTTTGATATTTCAAGTGGTTCCATTTGCATTGAAAGAGTTCAAATTGACTTGTTCAGTTTGTTTAATTTTGATACCCTTAAACAGTATCATGATGGACCAAATCGATGCATTGAGCAAACAAGGAAGTAAGACCGGTGTGTACATAATGCTACACTGCCAGAGCCGCCATAGCAAATATTATCAAAAGTATCAAAGGCTCTGGCAGTCCGTTTATATGGACTATTTCAAACCTAGCACAAGAAATACATCTTATAAATACTTATTGATTTCTAAAGACCCTAGGTTACCCCTACCCTATTTTTATGTAAACTAAGGTTGGAAAACTGCACCATAGGTCTATGGTTACGTTCCACTAATTCCCGGGTATCCTTCGGTTGTCCGAAATCGTATTTAATAGACCAGTTCATTGTTGTTGTTTGAATTCCCGATTTTCGCGCATGCGCAATGCTCTGGTAGGCAAAAGCATGTTCGGCACTTAGCCAAATCAGAGAATAAAACTTCACACGACTGAGAGCAATTCTATCCGATGACAACAAATTACAACCATCACACAAGACTTTGATATGCTGATTCAGATGATTCTTGACTGTACCCATTCATCACTAAAGGACTGTCACCAGCACAAGAGACAGTCATAGAAAGATGGTCCCAAGCCTACTGCGGAAGACTCGTCACGCAAAAATAATAAGTAGCAATTAATGGGTATCCAAATCGTACATTTTATCCCTCAAAATATATGAAATAAACTAAAATGGTCCTCTCGCGTTCGTTTTGATACTATGTACTAGACCTAGTTAACTAAATTGATGGCTGACCGCGTATCGAAGTATTCGTAAATACTAGTCTGTATATACGCGTTAGTTTCCGTTAAAAAGCTAAGTGGTTAAAACAGTTGAACATTGCGTGTGAACTGAACAATCGGAAAATTCATCCTCTACAGTGGAGTGTTCCTATGCCAAAGGAGGGAAAATCCACGAAAAAACAAGACAAGACATGGTTTACATTAACGCAAAACATATGGATAACGACACTTGTTAAGTCAATAAATCGAAAAGAAACCCCGAAAAGCAACACTTAAATAATATTTCAAAAATTTAACATTAAGTGCCAAAAGAATTTTTTAATAAATTTATTTGCATGTTAAAAGAACGCGTCTTAAGCATCAAAGTAATGATTGTCTGAAGACTGAAAGACCGACAATTGGACACAACAAAGAGCTCTATGCATTAGCCGTATTTTAATATTATTTGCAGAAAAACTTCATTAAATTACAATAATGATACATCTAATTATAAAATTATAATTACAAATTGCATGAGTACGCTAGAGTAATAAAAATTAGTGATAGAATGTGTCAGGGGTTCATTAAAAATGCACGTACTACAAAGCCCTATTAAAAGCGAAGTGCATGACGGTATTTACAAATGTAATTTTAATTTAATGGGTTTTGTACAGAGAATGACACTTTTGAGGAATATTATCATACAACTAAAAAACCCAACGTCACGCGATGCAAATTGAACTGTGTATTCATGTATATTGTAAACTCGTTACAGGTCTCAAAGGGTTTAAATAAACAATTGTACTAGTAAATGGCAAGAAATCATTAAGGGAGTGCCTCAAGGCTCTATACTCGGTCCGTTGAACTTTAATATCTTTATCAATGATATTTTTTATTTTATTGATAAGTCAACCCTATATAACTATGCAGACGACAATACCCTCCCGGATCGCCACGCTGCCCTTTTCAAAGGCAAATTTCGCCACGTGCCCTTTTTTTCAAAGGCAAATTTCGCCACGCGCCTTTATCGATAACATCTTTATTGCCTTGGTCCGCAAAATCAGCTTCCTTGATTGTCTGTGACGCTCCGACTGTGCTTGATTTACTCGAGGGACGTCACGTCTAATCGACTATATTAATTGAGCAGATTTAATCTTTAACAGTGCTCGATTAATAGGTAGGTCTTTTTGACTGCTCCAAAGCTGTGAATTAGTCATGCGTGAATAACCCCGTGTCAGTATCAATCAATAATGCCGGAGGCTATGTTATACCGAACGCACTTTTCGCTTGGCAATGTGTACTCCTTTACGATAAAATCATTACTTCGGAGACTTTTGATGAAAAACTCGATGTTATTCTCGTGGCAATTGTGCATTGCATGCATTATTCAGTTATATCAAAAACATATATTTTTACGCATTATTACATTTAAAATCACAAACAAATTTATTCTTTATCGTTTTCGTCTTTAAGATAATTAGATGTAATTATTGAAATAATTACTGAGACGTATACCAATTTAACAAAATGCGAATCGCGTATACGATTTAACGTTGCTATGCGCACCTGTCGCTTACCTTCAGTCACAAAAACTTAAATACCTTTAAGGAATATATTGAATCAGAAAGTAAACCCCTGATACACTGATTCAATATTAACCAAATGCAGGCAAACCCCGATTAATTTCAGGCAATATGTGTAGGTAATCAGACGTATATAGTAGTTAAATCATTTACTATAGGTCAAAATGAAATTAAATGTAAACAAAAAGTAAAACTCTTAGGAGTGGAACTTGATTACCAGTTAAACTTTGATCCACAGGTTACAAATGTATGCAAAAAGGCAGCCAAACAATTAAACGTTCTCCAAAGACTAAGCAAATTCCTGAATGTAAGCACTAGGTTAATCATCTTTAAATCTTTTATCCGGTCAAATTTTAATTTTTGTCCCCTTATTTGGCATTTTGTAGTAAATCCAACACAGAAAAACTAGAAAAGCTACAGTTCAGAGCCCTTAGAATTGTTTTTAATGACTATGAATCTAATAATGATACACTACTAATAAAGGTTAACAGTACTACTCTTCACTTAAACAGGTTACGCCTCATTGCGTCAGAAACTTTTAAATGTATACACAATCTTTCCCCAGAATATCTTCAATCCTTGGTTCAAGTTAAATCCTCTACCTATAATTTCAGATATCCAAACATCCTAGAGACACCACAAGTAAGAACAACAAGGTATGG
Organism: Dreissena polymorpha; assembly: GCF_020536995.1. Taxonomy (NCBI): domain Eukaryota; kingdom Metazoa; phylum Mollusca; class Bivalvia; order Myida; family Dreissenidae; genus Dreissena; species Dreissena polymorpha. Next base: position 15,851,305 of record NC_068358.1, on the reverse strand, counting down.
CCAAAATTCCTTGCGTTTTGAGGCTGTACAGGTGTGGAACAGCCTCCCAGTGGACATTCGCATAGTCATCAAATATAAAGACTTTGTACGGCTGATCCGCACCTGGACAGGTTCAAAATGTAAATGCGCCATGTGTGAGTAACCTGCTTCTCACATTTTTTGCTTGCTTGCTTGTTTTTGCTGTCCTGCTTATATTATTTATTTATCTGTCAGTTAACCCCTTGTTTATTCTCCTTGTATATAGTGTTTATGAGTTTCTTGTGTGTTTGAAAATAAATATTACTCTTCAATGTATAATTTATGTGTGCTTCTTGTGTGTTTTTTAAATGTTATAAACATGTATATATGTGTATATATGTGCTATTTATTTGTTGTACTATGTAGTTATTGTGCATGTGCTTGTATATGCTTTTAAACATGAATTGCGTGCTATACTTGTTTTAATATCTTAAATTTTAATATAGGTCTGCAATGCTTTGTTTGTACAACTTAAAAGTGTATAACATATGTTTTTATTATGAACTATGCAAAAACAGCTCCAATATAGTTTTTAGGTATATTTCCCTTTGTCGTATTTGTGTGTAACTTACAAAATATTATGCTTTCAATAAACATTTTTACTTAATTTTGTGTTTTATATGCTTTAAATATGTTCTTGTACTATAATTGCTTATATAATATGCTTAATCTTTCTTTCTTTCAGCTCAATATACACTTGTTATATATATATATATATATATATATATATATATATATATATATATATATATATATATATATATATATATATATATATATATATATACAGGGCTCATCTGGAGCATAGACACATTTGACTATACAAGGAGTCTTGGGACCTGGGTAGAAATAGTACTGGGGTACATCTTATGTTCAGTGGTAAATCTAACGAACGCTCCCACCGCGGGGATCTAACCCGTGACGCCAAAATCGCTAGGCGGACACCATATCCACTACGCACCGGCGACCTAATATCGGCATAGTTAAAACTTATTCGACAGCGTTTCGAAAGAGACACTATCGAGTCTGTTTTCTGGGAAGAACCAGTGATTGGGTTTTTCATAGGCCCTTTTCACGTGATGTAAATCTGTTGTTTTTTAAGTCTTGAAAATTGTATTTTCTTCATCATATATACTTTTTAATGAAATAGATATATTTAAATTAACATATGACAAAAATAAGTGAATAGATAATAGAAGCCATGAAGAAATATATTCTACAGAGATAGCCTTACATTTTTATAGATATCCATTTAGAAGCCGAATATGTGATTGCTGATAATACATTATTATGAATAATGTGTTATGTATGGCATCTGATTATGTTTTATTGTTATGTATGTTGTACATAATAGTATCCCGTATTCGAATTGTACCGGCTCTCCTAAATGTATTTTGACGTAAACAAATCCACTTGATAAAAAACACCAAAGAAATTAAAACTAAGGTCATCAGATTTAAACAGGTCGTCCAAAGAATCTGTGGTTTAAGCATGCTTTAAAAAGCTAGTAATTATATACCCCGTTTTCTTAAAACAAAACGAATGTTTTCATTTGCCATTCAAACGAAGGGTAGTTTTTATCAACTGAACGTAATTTTCACGACTGGGGTTGTAACTACCAAATTAAAAAGACAAATTCACCCCCCCCCCCCCCAAAACTAAAGATCCCATAGGAAAACCTTATTTTACCTAATACGTTTTAATTAGAAGAGATGAATTTTGAATGTGAAAACCATTTTATTGATCATTATTATACACGTTTAGAATTGACTAATGTTAAATAATAATCTTTAAATAAATAGCTTTACTTTAGTGCGGTTTCGCAACGTTTCACACGCGGTTTAATTTCAACACTCGAGCCATGCATAAAATAATGTTTTCTGATCGCGGACTACTTTATTGGAAAACTTAATGTACGAAAACATTAAAATACCAATTATATTAGTTATATTGCCCAATCGAAAACCTTAAGGAAACTGGGGAGTTTATTTTACATATATGATTTGTAAAACCGTATGTGGCGTTTAGATTTATAGATTTGGGGAATGGTTAGAATTGCTAGCGGCAAAACTTTCCGCTGTGTGTTTGTTTATTTAATTTGATCTTAATTTTGGAATATAATATTCCTCGGGGCTATACATTTAGGAGCGTCAAGCAAATCAATCCTACGATTTCAAATCAGCCAATCAAGAAATAAATTACATGCTTCCTTATTCCGCTACGCTTGTACACGTGAACGTAACACTTGCTATGAAGGTGTGAGAAACAGTGTTGTTGTTCAATCTCGCCCTGAGAGCCAGACTTTTCACGAGCAAAGCTTCACAAGTGCTACAAATATGTTTGTTCTAACGGCGATAGTTTCCGCCATTTGCATATTTTTTGCAGTTGGGCACCATACTGTATGATTTCGAATTCGGAACATCAAAGACCGTTGAGAAATTCGCATTCCGTCTTCGGTAAGTTATTAATAATACGGGCAAAAGCCCGAAGGGCATTGACCGTTTATTTGTATCACTTTTCTGAAATACAAATTTACTTATCTGATAGGGTATTGAAGTCAAATATTTCCTGCCGCGTCGTCTGTTTGCGCGATGCATGGGCAGTTTTCTTAACCGATGTAGCAACACAGACACCTCGACAAACGCCATATCGCATGTATTTGCATACCTCAATAAAAAATACGACAAGAAATTTATTATTTTGTAGGTAATTGTACTCTATCTCCTTGCATTATATGATTTTCTAGGATCAAAAACATCTGTTTTCCTCCCTGTGTGACACTTCCTGTTTCCCATAATGCATTGCAAAATGAAAATTGCTCTAGATGTTGTTAATAAAATCTTAAAAAAGATAACCCGTCTAAATTATTTGCGTACTTCCGGTTTACAATATCGAATAAGATTAGTTTCGAATTAACTTCTTCAATGAACCCAATATTCTATAGTTAATATTATCCCTTTACATAAATAAACAATTGTTTAAAAGTTTAATTTGTTCACAACATGAACGGCCGCGTTTCTTTCGTCGACATCTATACATGTCTGTGTGACGTTACTGCTTTCGTCAATACGTCATTAAGAAGTGAAAATTGAAACTGACATATTCCGGTGGATGTTTACATTGTTGAAATTTAATAAATTAATGGAATGCACTCGATTGGTATGTAATTATTCAATTAAAATATTGCGTTTGGTTACATAAAACATCAATCTATAATTATATTGCTAAAGATTACCTTTGATAACATGGGAACTGTTTTCGGCACATACAAAATTTCGCCTTTTTTAAATTTAAGGTCATTATTATTCAGTCAAACTAATGGAACAAAAAAGTTATCATTTTATTAAGTTTTGGAGTTATTTCTTGAGTATATTATACGTGATTATTCTAAAGACCCTTTTTTGTGATGTATTAAGTCACGTTGTGATTGTAAACAATATTGCATCTCCGACTCATACTCGATCATTTTCGTACCAAACTGTTTTAAACTGTAAAAAATCAAACTGTGCTTACATACACATTGGAAATAGACTAATTCATATGTACATTTTATGGATTCTCTTTGATTTTCTTTTAGAAGCTGCTCTGTCAAATGCTGGAGTTCACACATTCCATGCAGCATTCTGCTGAGCAAAACTGACTGCGTGCTTTGTACTCAACAACGAAGCAATTCTGGACCTATAAAGCTTGACCGGGACTGAAACATTAGCAATAGTGACTCTGTAATATTCAACGTTAGTCGACAGTAAAGAAACTGCAATTATTGTGAAGAGAATATGTATGTCTGTAAGCAAAAAGAATATACAGCAAAACAAATATCAGGTGTGAAAACAATATGAAAGAATAGTGGAATTAACAATTTGCAATCAGGCATGTCAAATGAATTGTTGATATTAAAAATGATAGTTCCGAGGCAGCTCTAGACGTTTTTTTTTCTGTATTTCTATTACTAGTATAAATTCATAAAATGTATGCCACAATTAAAAAGCACACTCTGAGTAATACATTGTAAATTAAACAATATCTACTAGTTGTTTTTAAGTATCAGATTTCTTGTTTATAATATAAATGAATGTTAATTTTTTCTTAAATATAAATTTGCATAATGCAGTGCCAGTAGCACACTTTGCAATAGTTTTATTACAAAAGAGTGTGTTGCACACTTGAACTTATACCTATAATTTATAATCCTTTCCTTAAAATTCATTTGACACACCTGAGACCATGTTGTGTATTACCATTATTATTTTGCACATTATGCTGACACTTTGAAAAAATATCAAATAAGCGAAAAGCAGAAGTTTAGTCTTGTCAACTGTCTCTGATTAATTTTTTGAAGACCATATAAGAAGCGAAAGTGTAGGATATGGTATTCATTTTATTTGATGACTGCTTGTTATTATTTCTTCATAGAAGGCGTACTGAATGAGTGGAGTATTTTTTTGGTTTTACATCTTTGATGAAGTCAACTCATTTACATTAAGTGCCATGACTGAGCGTGTTTTTTAAGTAACAAACGCGTGGTAGGAACTTATCCGAATATATGCAAACTCATAACAGTGTGTCTAATACTACATGTGTTGAGTGCACAGAAACAAGGGCGATAAGATAAGGGTATAAATGAACATACTGAATGTGTTATTTTGTTTATGAGCTTGAACATACAAAAACTTGACTTTAATCAATTGGGATGTACATGCAGTTTAATAATCGGGTTGTTATTTTATAACCATATGCATGTGGAAACTGCCTCATTCACATGCAATACGCAGCTGCTGTCTATATGTTTAATGCCACATTCCATAATGACTGATTATCTTTACTTTCAAAACATGAAAATGAATTAAATGAAATGAAAATAAACGAAATAATGTAATTAAATTCAGGTGAAAAATATTTTATTATATTTTATTTTAATATGGTTTGGTAAATTATTTACTGGTAAAATAATTCTTGTTGATAACAGTAAATTCGTAATAATAAGTATGTTGTTTATTTTTTGTCTCACACATAAAGTGACAGGTACACTCATATATTTAGCGTTAAGCTTATGATGTGGGTCTTTATCATAAATATAAATTTTTGCTACTAGTATTTTCTCCTTAACACCAACCTAGTAATGTTCAATCTGTGTATGCCATAAGCGATAGTTTTTACCAACTGTTAATTCCTGAGGATTCAGAAAAATACAATAAGTTTATTACATTTCATGACATAAGCTCTAACAGAGCGGAAGATATGCAAAGAGTATTGTGTCCAAAGCCAAAGGTGATATTTCTGGTCTGTGTAATTTTGCGCAGTGAATGAGGTCTATGCACTTCTTTCAAGATAGATGCAAACACTCCCGCAAGCATTGTTGCATTTATATGTTTATTAACATTAATAAAGTACAAAACGTTTTTCATTTACATATGCAGGCGATACATTTACGATGTCGATGATTTAGACATGGGACCAAAATAATGAAGTACGGCACCTTTCTTTTTTATGCTTAAGTTAAACAAAATCGTTTTAGAAATAATCGCGCCTTAAAACATAAATGGCATCCCTGCATATGGAAAACATCAATAAAACACAGTTTCGCGAGATTTATTTATTTTTAATTCTAACATTGTTTTTAAAAGTAAACAAAAAATGAAATACATGTTTAAGAGTTTGAAAACAGTACAAGGGGTTACTATACATAAAGCATAGCTTCATAAACTTGTTTAAGATTAAAACAAATTATATTTTATTGCTTTGCTAAATTACATATTGTTTTGTAAAGAAATTGAATGTTTTGTTGCATGATAATGTGCAGACATATATTACCCGTGTTATCTTTAACAAACATCAAACAAGCTTTTGCCCGTAAATTAGGTAGCACCTATTATCATATTATACTCATTATTATCATTTGAACTTATCATTCAAGTATGATACATTGTTAAACTGCGTTTTATTTACTTTATTTGATCACTGAGTATGATACATATGTGACCGAGTCGACTGTCTCCCGATTTGTTTTAGTGGTTTTAACCCTGACCTATTATTCTAACATTATATTTTCTTGGCTGTGGTCACATGACAAGATTGGAGGGAAACGGTGGAAGACATTTTGTGTCTAAGCTTAAAAAATCAGTTCTTGCTCACTCTAGCGGTCAGTATTAATTCTTGTTTTTGTATTTTATTGTATTTAATTGAAAACGGTTGCAATGCAATGTTTTCTTTGTATTTCGTTTGAGGTTTGAACGTCTTTATGTTCAAATCACATGATTTCGCGAATGTTCAGAATGGCAGCAAATTAATAAGTAGTTTTTGCTAATCAAGTAGTCTCATTTATAAGACGCGCAAAGAATTTAGAGATACTTTTTAAATGGGCTAAATTCTTTGGAACGTCTCATCGTTGAAGGACCTTTTTTGTGGTGGAAACCAGAAAGTTTAAATTTTCATTAATTTGCGTAAAATTGCAAAATAACATTACCAACTCAATCAGTTTTAATTCAGAAGTCCATTTTTACATCAAATATCGTCGATTCGAAGTTAGAAAGGCATAAATTCTTCAGTTAAACTTCTGCTTAAATCGCAAAACAATCACTGACCTGTAGCCATGTCATGAAACTGATTTAAATATGAACCAATCAGAAGAAGGCATTTCGGTGAAACGTGTACGCGTAATTTTATTTAATATGAGCTTTTAACAACGACTTTTACTTAACTAGATCTAGTATGCTAATCTTTGTCAATTAATAAGCATTTGTTCAAAACAGATATGGTGCAGTTTCTATTCACTGTTCTAAGTTTCAGAAAGTGTTTATGCATGTCTTTTTCGCACCTCTGTCTGTGTTGTTTTTATGTACTTACATTCTACGTTAAATAGAACGGTATACTGTACGATCTGTATCAATATTATTTATGTACAGTATAAAAATAAAAGATGTAATTTATTTCAGAACTTTTTAATTGTCAATTTAGAAAAAAAAATGCTAAATTAATCAAGAAAAGTATAACATCGGTTTACTATGTAACGCGCTGCACCACAACAGACGAATGCAAACTGTATTTTACGCTGTTTATTCTTCCACTTTAAACCAGATGCTTTACATCGAGGTCGTGTAATCGATTTATATCTACACAGCGAGCGAATCGAGAGATATTGAAAAAATGAATAGTGGTTGGATTTAAATTGCTCAGGCGTGCAAAATTCAAAGTGTCATTACATAATTTTACGGAACATTATCGAGAAATGACTTATCTACACAGGTATGTAAATATTATTGCAATCCGTTGATATTAAGTGTCTTATATCGGGGCTTGAATGTTGCGCACAAAATCCTTGCGCAACAATATAGACAAAGAACGAAACATTCCCACCATTAATTTGGTCTTCCCCCCTTTGTACGCTCCAAATATTACCCATATAAAAAGTAGCTTAATATTTAAGAGCGTCAAAAATTTGGACTACTAATCAAGCTGCGATAAAACTCTTACTTCGTGCCCGACGTCAATCAAAAATAATGGTCGATAGTTAACCCCGCCCTCATCGCTTATTCGCGTAACCGATTGGACGATGAACATCACAGTTTGACGACTGGAAAGTTACCTGATATATCCTTGTCAGCATTTAAATGACTGTGTAATGTGGCTAAAATAATCAATACGAGCGTCATGCTATTCTCTTATCAGTGGATTACCCATTACCCCATGTGGTGTTTATGGCGATTACTTGTGAAAGTAGGTACAGAGTGCTCTTTTAAAAAATGGAATATTGATACGCTGGTAAGGAAACCTGATTTTTTTTACAATCAACACTTTCTTTTACTGAAAAATACAGTGATCGGAAAATTTCAAGCGCCCCGGAGACTCTGATTTCGAAATTCAAGCGCCCCGGCGAGGGATCGTTAAATGGCCTGTGGAAAGCCCTGGCTATACTACTATTATATCACTAAGTTATATTGGGACCCCCATTTTTATTGACAGGACCCCTGTAAATTAATAACAGGAGTCCTAGGGAACCCTAAAATTTGACATGAATGTAAAACCCTGATAATCCATGTATTTTATGGTTGTCTATCATAGGCCCTAAGTACTATCCCTAAAACATATAGAGCACGAAGCGCGACACGTATTATTGATTGTAACAATGAGTTGCGATAAAGGAAGCAGCCGCTTATCAAGGAGGAGCTGTGTCCCAGCAACCCTTTCCCTAGTGTCAAGCGATCCTCGGAGTTTTTTTAAGAACCACATATTATCCGACCATTACGTCCATAGTTATCTTCCTTAGAATTTGAGAAATTTTGAAATCGGTTTTCAAAGTCCAAAATGTTCATCCGATTGTTCCCAAATTTGCACAGGTTTTTTTATCAATGAGGACCCAACCCAAACTCTATATGAGCAATATCGGACCATAAGTCCAGAATTATGTCTCTTTGAATTTAAAAATAAAAGTTAAAAACTGCTTGGTTAGGTGATTATGTCAACATTTTTTCATCAGATTCTTTCCAAACTTACAGTGTCTTCATATCGATGAGCATTTTTTCCTAATTTAAAATGAGAAAAATCTGGACAATAAGTCCAGAATTTTTTTCTATTAAATTTGACAAAATAAACGATTTCCACTTCTTTAAAAGATTTAACAACTTTCGCCTGAATCTTTCCAAACTTGTTAAGTGTTTTTATATCAGTATTGCTCGAACCCTATTGAAAATGATGAATATCGGAGCAATAAATCTATTATGATCTTTTACTGAATTTCAAAGTATTGTGAAATGCAGCTTCTTCATGCAATTTACAGTTTTCCTTCATTTTTTTTCAATCTTTTACAGTGTTTTCATATCAATGAGTACTCAACAACTGTCGTAATTGAGCAACGTAAGCATAAGTTCAGAATCATCTCCCCTTGAAGTCGAGAAAAATAGGAAATCACGTTTACAAGATGAAGCAGATTTTTTAAAACCTACACAGTTCTCTTCCATTAATGAAAACTGCACACGGATGCCAGTAAAAAAAGGAAACCAATGTAAATAAAACTATGAAATATTTGGGGGTTACAGCACAAAATCATAGATAATGGTTATTTGGGGGTTATAACACAACATCAAAAATAATGGTTATTTGGGGGTTGTAACACAAAAGTATAGATAATAGTTTTACCAGTATCTTTTTCTTTTTTGTTTAATATAATGGGCCAATATATTAATATTTACAGTCGGAAAAAAATCGTTCCATGTAACTTCATTGAGTGTCTTTTACACTGTAATTCTCAATGCCCTTTGATGCTTTGCATCAATACAATCTCAAAGGTTTGCAGTTGTAAACAGTCTTAATAAATGCGTCCAACCCAAACATGCAGCATATATTATAGTATCTGTAATTTTCGAGGACAGTTGCCTTAAAGTAACAGTCTCATTTGTATATAATAGTAATACTAGTAATAATCTTATTATACATCCGTGCGACATAGTTGCTGTATACATACACAGTTGTAATTTCGACATTATTGATATGTATTTCAACTTGAAACTGACACATGTTTGTTGGGTTTTCATTTATATACAAACTCAGCAATGCAATCGTTGGAACATCCGTTTCAAATTGTGTAAAACACATCTAGCGAAACTCTTCCATTACATTATTAGATTGTTTAAAATTGTTTTCAAATTGCTTTAATTGTTAGATAGTTTATAAGTTTATATACAAATGATGTTGTTGTTTGTGTGTGTTTGTGTATGTGTTTATAACTACTTTAAGGCTTGGTTTCCGATTAGAATTTTCTAGAGCGGTTATTAAGTCGCTTTAAGTATAACATGAAGGAGAGTTTTCAAGGTATAACTCATTCCATTTGTTCTGTTCTTATTTTGTTAATGGGCAAAGTTAACACAGTTTGTTTGAAATTAAGTAAAATAGTTATGGATTTACATAATTTATTTTTTACGGATGATTTTAAGTTTTCCTGTTTTCTCTTCAAGTGGATTGCTGCCTCAGCCGCAAATTCTTGCGTAAAGCCGAGCCTCTGCCCTGGGAAAGGAACCGGATTTTGGACAACTCCAAAGTTTGCGATGGCACTGCGGATTGCCCATACGGAGAGGACGAGATCTGCACGAAGTGTAAGTTATATGTCTTGTTGGTCCCAAGGATAGTTGAGTTGGACGCGATTTAATTTAAGATATATTCAATATGGATACCGTGCAAAAAATATTATTTCAGTGCAGAGAGGGACAATTAAAGGGGCCTTTTCACGTTTCGGTAATTTGACAAAAATAAAAACAATTGTTTCAGATTCGCAAATTTTTGTTTTAGTTATGATATTTGTGAGGAAACAGCAATACTGAACATTTCCCATGCTTTTAAATAGCCATTATATGCATCTTTTGACGATTTAAAAACCTGAAAATTATAAAGCGTTGCAAACGATTGAATAATTTGGAGAGTTTTGTTGGTGTCGTTATATTTTGTGATACTACGAAAATTGCTTATATATTGTATAAAATTAATCACTCATTGCATGAGCGCGGATGGCCGAGTGGTCTAATCGGTAGACTTTTACTCCAGGGATCAGTGGTTCGAGCTCTGTTGAGGGTTACTTTTTTCTGTCTTTCATTTTATTCTTGTTTTTTTACTGAAGATTTTTAGATCAAATGTTACATTCATCAATATTAAGCATTTAATGACAAACTTCAATACATGCCAAAAGCTGTAAAATGCCCCGTCTGTGTGTCTGTCTTTCCGTCAGAATCTGGATCCTTCACTTACCCGGAGATTCTGTATATATGTTGATGGATCTTGATATGTGAATAGAAGGCCATATGGAGAAGATGAAGGTGATTTCAGTGTTTTTTTGTCAGACAAAATATGGTGATACATTTTAAGAGCATCAAGCAAGATTGATAAAACTTGGTATGAGGATAAAAGACCATATGGGATATATACACGTTATTGTAGTTTTTTTGTCAGACACAAACTGTTAATGATACAGAAACAGATGCTGTTAGTAAATAGAACATTGAAAAACCAACTATTCGATCATACGGTAACAAGAACTATGTCAAAGTAATGGGCATCAAACTTTCGGAATCATTTTAAAGAATCACGTTTTAATCACGTATGATCATATCCGGAATCTGGTCATGTTAGCAGCTTTGTTACAAGTTTGCGCCATTGATAACAATTACTTTTTATTTCAAAATGGCGAACTAATGTAAATGACACTATTTCAATTTCCATTTTCGAAAGATCCGTTTATTTGGACAAAATTTACAATTCGAAATATTAAAACATAATAGCAAACTTGAGATTGTTCTCTCGGGTTCTTTTTATGGTAACTGATTGGCGCCAACACATTCCAAGAAATGAAAAAATATGTAAATCTCGTTTACTTAATCAAGTTAAATGTGAGCAATATTTTGTTTCTTATATGTCCTTTCGAAGATAATTTCAGACAAATACTTATAGCCGATGTTTACCAAACAAGACAAAGCAGGTTAATTTGTTACAAGTATTGAATGAGACCGGAAAATTATTTTTTTTAGTACGTCAAGCTATTTTCTGAATTAAGGTATTTAAACTCAGAGCCAAAATCATATAATTTATGAGCAAAAATGTGTGTATACCCGATTTCAATAAATTGCGGATCTAAACAATCCCTTTACTTGTTAAAACAAAAAGAGCACTCTTTAAATCTTCATTCTCCCGAATATCCATATTTTGAAAAACAAAATGCATAATATTGTTGAATAAGGAGCGTATATTACATTGTCAATAAGGCATTTGTATTGAGCATATCTTATCAATATGATAAAATTTAACACATATTTATAGGTTATTAGACGGTTCATTGTACAATACGGAGATATATTTTGACGAGCTTACAGTTTTAAGTCATATTGTTTACCTGCCCCTCGCACAAATCGCCGCATACGATATGGCAGTGAGTGACGTTCGCCCCAGGTCTGCTCTGTTCCTCGCACCATCTCGAGCAGATCACGCTGCATACGTTAGTTACGCCGCGAATTTGAGCCGGAAGTTTCGTACCTGGCGAAATATTGATCAAATTTAAAAAGAAGCCCATGTACTTTGTGTATTAATTTTGAGCTTTAAATAATCGTGTGCCCGATTGTTCCGATAATGTAGTATGTCTTGCATGAAGCTGACCGAAGACTTGTATAAGTGTCAACAGATTTGTGCGTGCATGATTATGGATGAATCAATAACAATTCGATTAATAATGCGTATATGTACAACTTTGCACACACTCTTAACGAAATTGTTGGGATACAATGTATATATTTTACCATTAACATCATGCCACTTATTCGTAAGATATGTCTCCCTCTTTCTTGTATCGACTAGAAATCTTTATACGTAACATATTATATGCCATTGAAAATCATACTTATAAAATAGACTCCGTACGTACATATAATTGATCAGAATAAAGAAAATGACAATGAAGACGGCGACGCAAATTATGTTCACATACCTTCTCCGTCCGTCGATGTCTTGAGCTGGATGTTTTGAACAGTGTTCTTGATGGAGTCGATCAAATAGTTTCCCGGTTTGTCCATCTCCGACATGGTTGGGATCACCGAACTTCTGTTTTTCAATACCACAGTAGGCACTTGAAGGTCATCGTGATTTAAGGGGAAGTGTGGGGGTCGGGGGAAAAGGCAGGGTTTATCACATGTCCATTTGTAAGGGAAATCAGGATCACTATCTGGGTTAATGGTAGATACATGACTGATGGAAATAATTAAGATTTACCTGAATAACTTGAATAATAAGCTACTAAATTTACTGTGCTATAATGCTCTAAACTAATTAAGACGAAAGTTTGAAAGGTGTGTTGCATGCAGCAACAACGCCGATCAGTAGAAGTTGTTGCTGCGGTTGTCTTCGTGGCGTCGGCGATTGTGCTTGTGGCGATAGTTCTACTTATTTGTGTTGTTTAGGGCAAAGGTATTGATGTTATAAGAAGAAGTTGAAGCAGTATCAGCTCTAGTGGTAATGATGGTCAGCAAAAAACAAAAATAATCATTGTAAGCATACAACTCTTCAAAGTATTATTTTCTATGATCACTCGTGAATTAAAATAGATATTTCACCAAACCCAACAAATATCCTCTATGTAGTGTACACTAGCCGTTTTGGCTTAATAAAAAAGAAACTCAATCTCATGTGTAAGTAGTTTACTTATCGTAGTTTTGACTATTTCAACATAAATATTGAAAGCCCTTACTTTGCACTCAAATATCTTCGTTTAACAAGACATAGGTACAGTTATTAAATTTGAAACAAATAATATTATCACGAAATTTTAGTATATTGTTCGCATTGAAAATATACAACATGTTATTGTCAGATTAAGTAAGCATCGATATTTTTAACTCATAATCGAATAAACTTCGACCTTAATACATGACCATATATGTGTCGTTCTTATGTTAGTTTAAGTAACCATTGGCCGACGTCCTAGCCATTAAGTCATCGAATCTTAAATTATATCTTAAAAATACGTAATGAACTTTTCAAGGAATACGAAAAATATTAACAAACACTGAAACTTATAAAATGCTGTTAATTTGTTTCCGAACACACACACATATTTATTTATTTATTTATATATTTATAACGAATAATATCACCTCAATCAATAATGAGTTACTCCTATTATCTGTGTGTCAAACTTGATTTCTACACTAGACAACAACATATGAATTCAATATGCAGTTAAAAGTAATATATAGGCCCATACACAAATCACAAAATCATACGTGTGGCTCGTAATTAGCATATTATGCAAGACATCATCGTGCAGCCAAGAACAATAACGTAAACTTCATTCGCCGAATTTCGCTGGCTAGTAAAGCGTTTAAATAACGTATGTAGTCACGGTTAGACGTCTTAGGTCGTTTGCATATTATTATTTTAAATATTTTGTAATTACAAAATTGTTTACAAACTATGGCATTGCGCAAACAATTAATCAAGTTGAACACGAATAAACACAATCATTGTGAATTTAAGATTTAAAATCAAACATGTTCGTATCTGAAACGTCAGTTGTTTAACAAATTATTTATGATAAACCCTCGAACTCTCCGAAACCCTCGGAAGGCCAATTACAAAATAACAATATAATTCAATGTTTTCCTCAGGCTACCTGTCTTTTGTTTAGAAAATTAAAAAGTGATCAACTCGCCACGAATATTTACAGTGCGACAGACAGGGGACCGTTGTCTTCAATAAAGCTTTGGCTTCAAATAACCTCTAGCTATTCGTTACCCCAAGGCCCTATGTGAAACGTTCACCGCCTTTTGATTCCATTTGGATTACTTGAATCACTTGAAATAGTGTTTCCCTGTTTATGGTTTTATTTATGACTGTTTATGGTGATGCTTGTATTATGTAGTGATTTGTATAGCTAAAAGATTATCTTAAGTACACTGGTTGAACATCTTTGTATAAGTTGTCCTCAGACATTAAAACATAAATACTTATAACAAAAAGACGTATTTGTAATGTTAATGTTGTAAATCATAATGATAAATAAATGTGATGAATTTAACAATCAATAATATTTTTTCTAAATGTTCAAGCTTTGTTGTTATTATGATCTTTTGTAGTTGTAAGACAAAGCTTATATTTAATGTTGTATTTTTTTACGAAACTATCTGTTATGTAGTTGCTTAATACACTCAATATTAGCACTTAATTTGTTGTTTTTCATTTTGTAGTATAGGTATTTTCTTTGTAGGTATTGTTCTTTGTATAAATAATTGGATCTTTTTATTGTTAAAAGAGATCAATCTAATTAAGTAACAAAACACAAAAAGTAATCTTGTACTCACAAAAAAATGTAATATTAAAAAGAATAATATACCTTTGACAATCCTATTGTCGAAAGTAGGTCGCAGAGATGAAATCTCTGAAGTGTGTCCTGCTCTGGATGTTAGCTCTGGTCGTCAGATGGCGGCGTCCCTTTCGATTACACATCTTGTCTTAGAATTCCGAGGTTGTGTAATACGTCACAAGCCGTGGTGATGCGACATGCCTTCGTCTCGTCCACCCTCAACCAATAACTCAGACAAGCAAATCTTCGCTTAAGAGCACCGAAGGTCTGTTCTATTAGAACTCTAGTCTTTGTCAGAGCTATGTTGTACCTTAAGTTATCATCATAGTCATAATTGGTATATAGTTGCGAACAAATAAAATGTTAAACTATTTAAGACTAAAGCATATACAGCTCATCATGAAAAACATACAAGCAATAACGAAAACATAAATACCCATGTGTAAAAATAACAAATATAAAACAGTGTATTATACACATATAGCTTAAATCACATTTGCTAATTACTGAAATATAGCCCAAATGACAAACTGATGATTACATTATATATAACTATTAGTATGTTTCTGTTCACGGCTATGGGTAAAATGTTTTCAATATTTTTTCTATTCAGAAAATAACTAAATAAATGAACTGTTTTGAACGGGATTAAGACGAAGGACGAAGATGGAAAGTTTTTTTATTATAAAATATAAAACATACAATGTATACATGAATAATATCAACAACAAAAACACATGGTGATTAACATTCGGCAGCAAAGCTGTTCAAACATGTAATACAAAATATGCTAATATATACATGTTGTTAACCTTGTGATTTCCTTTAATATTATCAATAAAATTATCAATGTGTATTTGTTTTTCTTTGGTTGTTTGTGATATGTGTTTAAAAAAAAATAACAAAATAAGTTTAGTCAATTATAAAAGGTGGGTAGAAAACTACTGGACTGGGTTATGAAAGTTTATATGTTTACATTTTTGTTCAAAAATATGAAGTTTATCGTTGTTCAGGGCTATTTCTTTTTCAATTTGGATCTTTAGTTTTAAATAGTTTATAAAACAGTTGAAAGTAGGTATTTGTTTTTTGTATTTGAAGCTAAGTATAAAATATTTCATTAATATGATAATGTGGTTCACAGTGTTATTAATTTCGGGTATTTTAAACGTATTCACACCGAAACTGAAATTTAAGAGAGACAGTTTTAATTTTAATTGTTGTTTCTCTAGAAATTTTGTTAATTGGTTCCATAGAATTTGAATATGTTTGCACTCCCAGAAAAGGTGTTCTATTGTTTCATTGTGTTCGCTGCACATATCACATAAATTTGTGTTGGATAGGTTGCACTTAAAAAGGTATTTATTTGTAGCTATGATTCTATGGACAAATTTATATTGAACATTTCTCAGTGTGCTATCTATAGTTGTTTTATATGGCATGATAAATATTTGTTGCCAATTAAGTTATTGTTCTCGAAGAAGGCTTTGCCATTTATTTTGAATCTTGGAGTTTTCTGCAGGGTGTTTAATTTGTAGTTTGTAAAATATTTTATTTGTTTTGTTTTGTTTTGCAAGTATGTTTTCCGTGAATGCTGTTTGAGTACATGGTGTGTTATTTGTATTAATTGTAGATTTAATATGTATGGGTATGCTTTTAATTAACGTGTAATACATTAGGAAATTGCCTGAAGGTATTCCGTATATATAACATATATTCTCAAAAGAATAGAAGTCCTTTATTCTGTAATCGTACAATTGGTCGACATATTTAATGTTTTATTCAAACCAATGTTTATAGAAAAAAGTCTTATTGTTTGAAGTTATGTCTTTATTGTTCCATAAAATAGTTTTACTGGTGATTTGGGTTTCTAGATTATGAGTAACATTAGTCCACGCCGATAAAACATTAGATAGAAAAATGTTTTTGTTTGCAATTTCATGCAAAATGGTATTGCTGATGTTACATTCAAAAAGCAAGTAGTCACCATATTTTTTTAGGATTTCCTGGTAGAGTAGTTTCCATTTACTCGTATTGGTATTATCTAGATATCTTTTAACCCAGCTGCATTTAATTGCATTCAAGAATGAGTCGATATCCGTTAATTGAATACCTCCATTTTTATCCCCACGCTTTTTGAAAAAAAGGTGGGGATATTGTGGTTATCTCCGCCGTCCGTCCGTCTGTCTGTCCGTCCGTCCTGGCCACTATCTCCTCCTACACTAAAAGCACTAGAACCTTGAAACTTACACACATGGTAGCTATGAGCATATGTGCGACCCTGCACTATTTGGAATTTTGATCTGACCCCTGGGTCAAAAGTTATAGCGGTTGGGGTGGGGCCGCGTCAGAAATTATCACTCATTTTTTTAGGTTATTTTACATTTACTTCTTTATTTCTACACCGATTCACTTCAAATTGATACTGGACCTCTCTTATGACAATACGGTCAATCTCAACCATGCATGGCCCCATTCCCAACCCTGGGGCGCCCCGCCCACATAGGCCACACCCACCAAAAATTTCCATTTACTATATTTTTTTCATTTCTACACGGATTCACTTCAAATTGATACTGAACTTTTGTTATGACATTAGGGTCAATCTCAACTATGCATGGCCCCAATCCTAACCCTGGGGCGCCCGCCCACATAGGCCACACCCACCAACAAATTCCATTTACTATAATTTTTTCATTTCTACACGGATTCACTTCAAATTGATACTGAACTTCTCTTATGACATTAGGGTCAATCTCAACTATGCATGGCCCCATAACCAACCCTTGGGCCCCGCCCACATAGACCACACCCACCCAAAATTGCCTTTACTATAATTTCTTCATTTCTACACCGATTCACTTCAAATTGATATTGAACTTCTCTTATGACAATACAGTCAATCTCAACTATGCATTGCCCCATTACCAACCCTGGGGCGCCCCGCCCACATAGACCACACCCACCCAAAATTGCCTTTTACTATAATTTCTTCATTTCTACACCGATTCACTTCAAATTGATACTGAACCTCTCTTATGACAATACGGTCAATCTCAACTATGCATGGCCCCATTACCAACCCTGGGGAACACCTAGGTCAAACATTCGGCGTGGGGATACGCGTCGGCCTCTGCCGCGCCATTTCTAGTCTACAGATTGAATTAACTGTGTTCGCTTAATTTTATCAGGTTTACCGTCCCATATGAAATTAAATATTTCTGATTGTATATCTTTAATGATAGCATTTGGTGGGTTTGGGAGAACTGTTAGTGTATAAATTAATTTAGGGAGTGCAAACGTTTTCAACACCGTGTTTTTTCCGATTAGTGTAAGTTTACGATGCTGCCATGATTTTAAACAATTTTTAATTTTTTGTAATTTAGGCATTATGTTTTTTAGAACTGTTTCATTTTCATTGTTTGTAAAGGTTATGCCTAACGTTGTTGCTTCATCTGTCCAGTGGAATTTCATTTCTTTTTTTAAGTTGAATATTACTTTGTTTAAATTTACCTACTCGTAGCACAGTGCATTTACTGTTGTTAAGTTTTAGACCTGATGCCGTTCCATAAAGGGTTAGTGATTCTTTAAGGTTATTGAATGAGTCACTATTGTCATTTAAAAAATAAGTTGCATCGTCAGCAAATAGGGACTGTTTAATTTCGTCGTCAGTTTCTAGTGATATTCCCTTTATATGTTTGTTTGATTGGATATAGTGTGATAGATACTCAATGCATATAATAAATAGCGAGGATGAAAGTGGGCATCCTTGTCTTACCCCTCGTTTGATGTTAAAACTGTTTGAAAAAAATCCATTGTTAATAATAATACTGTTTATGTCGGTGTAAAATAATTTAACCCATTTTATTAGACTTTCACCAAAATTCATATTTTCTAAGCAAGAGAACATAAACGAATGATCTAGTGAATCGAAAGCCTTTTCGAAGTCTGCAAAGAAAATAAGGCCTGAATTGTTTGGTTGGTTGAAATAATTTATGCATTCTTGTATCAGACGTACATTTTCGCCAATGTAACGTCCTTTTATGAAGCCAGATTGAGATATTGAAATGATTGATGGTAATATTTTTTTAATTCTGTTTGATATACTTTTAATTGCAATTTTATAACCGTTATTCAGTAGACTAATCGGGCGCCAGTTTGATAAGGATTCTAAGTTTTTTCCAGGTTTTGGAATGAGTGATATTATACCTTGTTTTTGTAGCGTTGTTAGGTTTTCGTTGTTAAATAAGTAGTTTAGTGAATTAATTAAATGTGTTTTAATATCTTTCCAGAATATTTTATAAAATTCGATTGTAATTCCATCAGATCCTGGACTTTTGTTATTTTGCATTTCTTTAAGTGCTAGTCCACATTCATATTCATTAAGTAATCCATCACACAATAATTTTTAACCAGGTTTTCCGAAGGAAAAAACTGGTTATTAGATTGGCGAATTCGGGCGGGCTGGCTGGCTGGCTGGCTGGCTGGCTGGCGGGCTGGCTGGCGGGCTGGCGGGCGGGCGGAACAAGCTTGTCCGGACCATAAGTATGTCGTTCATCGTCAGATTTTAAAATCATTTGGCACATTTGTTCACCATAATTGGACGGTGTGTCGCGCGTAATTATTACGTCGATATCTCCAAGGTCACACTTTGAGTTCAAAGGTCAAAAATGGCCATAAATGAGCTTGTCCTTGCCATAACTATGTCATTCATTGTGAGATTTTTAAATCAATTGGCACATTTGTTCACCATCATGGGACGGTGTGTCGCACGAAAGAATCACGTCAATATCTCCAATGTCAAGGTCGCCACGACTAAAAATAGATTTTTTTAAAACAAACTTACAAAGGGGGTTAATTTTGTTTGTTCATTTCAAAAGTTCAGTTTGAGTTTTCTCCCTTTTTTTCACAATGAAAACCTGGTTTTGTGACAATTTTTTCCCTTGTTCTTCTTGATTTAAGGCATGATTTGTATTTTTAAAAAGGGTGATATTTTCAACATGTTTTCGTTTATAGAGGGTTTCGAAAAATGAACGTTGTTCTTCTAGTAGTTGAGTTCTGTTTGTTATATATTCGCCATTAACAACTAGTTTGTGTACAGTTTTTTGTTCACTTCTACATTTTTCAATGTTTGCGAAGTATTTTGTATTGTTTTCATTGTGTTCAACATGCGGTGAACGTGCTCGTAGTATGATTCCTTTTAGCTGTGTATGATAGATTCCTTCTTATACTTGTTTGTTTGATGTAATTTCATTTTCAATGGCCTTGGTATCGTTTGTGTGTGTTTCATGTAATTGTTTTTCAAGTGTTTCAATGATTTTGATGGTTTCAGTTTCAAGTTTTTGTGTTTCTTTATATTTAAATGATGTGTATCTAATTGTTGTGTTACGTATATTTCCTTTAATAACTTCCCATAGGGTGTTTGGGTTTGCATCTTTATTATTTTGAACTGTATTGAGTATTTCTTGTTTTATTTGCGTTTGATATTGTATATCTAGTAAGACGCTGTTATTAATTTTAAAGTATCCTGGGCCTCGTTCAGGTTGTATTTTGTGCAGTTTAAGTTCATCTAGAGAGTGGTCAGTCATAAATCCTGGTTTTATGCTGCATGTGTCAATTATGTTGCAAAGTGACTCAGATATTAAAAAATATTAAAAAATAGTCTTATCTACAAAATATTGTTGGTTTTGTGTTTGAGTGCCAGGTGAATTTGCTTTCGTTTGGATTTACTGTACGCCAGATGTCTATCATATTATAGTTTTCAATTATGTTATTCAAAATGTTTCTATTTTTAGGATGAGTATAAAGGTTTCCATTCTTTTTATCTAATAATGGGTTAAGAACAGTATTGAAATCACCACCGACGATAATGTTTTTATCCTGGTTATTAATTATAAAGGATTGTAATGTTTCGTAGAATGTGGAATCATCTATGTTAGGGTCGTAAACGTTGATTAATGTTAATTGTGTTTCGTCTATTTTGATATCTCTCCTTCCTTGTCTGCCAATTATTATTTCGTTAAAGTTATCGACTGTGACCCCTATATTATTTTTTATCAGAAAGGCAATGCCTTGTTTATTAGTATATTGTCCACTGAGATATATGTCTCCGTCCCATTCATCTTTTAAGTTTTGTGCTAAAGTTTGTGTCAAGTGACTTTCTTGTAATACGCATATACTATATTTTTTGTCTAACCATTTGAAGATTTTTATGCGTTTGTCTTTATTGTTTAGCCCTTTTGCATTCAAAGTACATACTTTAATCATTTAAAGAGGTGGATGGAGATGTACATGATAATTTGTGTGTCCAGTTGGTTTCTATTTTAAGACATATAATGTGTATACATACACAGAAAAAATAGAAAACAAAACTTAGGGATTCGAAAAACTGAAATTTCCAAAGAAATGAAGAAGTAAAAAGAAATATCACAAAAGTAAGAAGAAAAAACAAAAAAAGAGATTAACACATAGCTCAGTCCTGCTTTATAGATGTTAGAAAATTGTTGGAAAGGTAGTCTTATTTCAGGTAGATACAGAGAGGCGAGCTCAAATGATGGTAAATAATAAGTGTATATCGTTAGTAAAGATATGTGCAATCAAAATTACAAAGAATAAACAACAACAACAACATCACAACAAAAAGCTATACAAAAAGGCAATTAAACACTACTTGCACAGGTATATATGATATGTATATAGTTTACAATAGTTACATGGTTAAATTGTTGATTTTTTTGTTGTTTTTTTGTTCAAGGTGGGTATTCTTAAAATGAAAGGTTGCGTACTTAAAAAAACAATTTTTGGATTAGATTCGTCTGCCCATACAAATATGGCAGCAACATTAAATGTATATATTTTTTGGCGTAAGCTGTATTAAGCCAGCTTTTCACCCTGACTTGACCTTTGTAAGGGTCCAATAATACACAAATAAAATTTCCCGCGGCTAGGTACGAATGAATACACTTCATTTATTCCATTGGCTGATTTGAGTATAACACCAGAACATTGGAAACATATCCGCGTCTTTGTAACACTGTTTTACTGCATGAAACAATTTTATCTCTAATGAAAAGGCTCAATAGATAGAACAGTTTTACAATCAATTTTCGACATAAATACAGTTTGTGCGTTCACCTTTTATTTTCAGAGAATTACCAGCGCAAAAGCGTTTATACTAAAGGCTATGTTGTCATATTTAGTACTTACTTGCATTGCATTTCAACCCGCGAGGTTTCGGGTCAATAAGCGGCTATTTGTGAAAGTCATAGTTTATATACAGTTCATCGTCGGAGTTCGCAGAAGGGGTTGCGATCATTGTGTTACACCGGTCTTACTGACAATAACGTAGTGACTGTAATGCATTGCATTCCAATCCGCAAGGTATCAAGGTCAGTTTGTCAGTTTGCGGTCAGTTGCAGAAATCTTTATATAATCGCCGTCTCGTAAACTTTGTGCACTTGAAGTCTGTTTTGATCAGAAAGATACTAAATAAAGATATTCGGCGATATTATTGTGGTATGTCAATCATCGATTTTTAATATGGTTTCAACATTGGCATGATAAGGACCAATTTTGATAAAATTAATTAGAAATATTTATCCATTTAGACCAGTTTATTAAGCATGAGCACAAAAATTCACTATACTATAATTATGCAATTAAATAAGATTCGAGTTTTGCCGGCTGACCTATATGCACTCGTTTATTTTCATGTTTCTTGTGTTTTTCTATTCTGTAAATATAGATATCTGAGTAATAATATCACATAAAGCATAATAAGCCACGAAATCTGGCGCAACACCCCGTAATTGATTTGCTTATGATGTAGCTAAGAACTGCGCAGAAAAAAGGCATCCGCTACTTTTTATCTCATAGAGATAACTTTTGATCGTTCATAAACATCGACCACAATCAACGCCGTATATCTTTTTTAAAGATATTTCTTGTTTAAGATAACTATAAAACAATATTCAATATCAGTATAACTGCTCTGTCTTGCTTGCTATTCAAAATATACTATATCATTTAATTTGGTGATGTCCAAAAGCGTTAAAAAGTATTCAACTGCAAATACCGTACATATATACACATAGAGATATGTAGACATCTGCTCATTACATAGAATTAAATGTATATTTGATGTTCCTAAGATAAGTATATAATAACATGTAATATGAATATAACTGCTCTTTCTTGCTTGCTAGTTGAATATACTTTATAATTTAACTAGGCAATTTCCAAAAGTGTTAAATAGTATAAAAAGGCAAATACCGTACATGTATAGACATAGGCATACACGCAAAATTTTACATGAATATAACTGCTCTGTCTTGCTTGCTAGTTAAATATACATTATAATTTAACTAGGTAATTTCCAAAAGTGTTAAATAGTATAAAAAGGCAAATACCGTACATGTATAGACATAGGCATAAACGCCAAATTTTACATGCATTTTGTATGAGCTACTGTTAGTATGATACAACATATACAGTAATGCTTATACATTTCCTACTTTGCACACAAACAATAGAAATGACATTAATTGCAATAAATAACAATTAAATTCCCATAGCAATAAACCGAATTAAACACTTAAAAATAGTTTACAGAGTTGATCTATCAATTAATTACAATTTTGCTTTTTGTATAATAATTATATAATTGTTTTACAATCATATGCATTCTTATTCGTAACTGTCTAACATAGTATGCTTTGATGGAAAGTTGTCTCCCTTTTAATGTTTACTTGGCAACCAATCAACTGTTTGATTAAAGACTCTTATAAAGAAAAGAACCAGCTATGCTGTAAAACTCTCGCTTTACCATATCTGTGTTATTTTCTTCAGCAGGGAAAAGTATGAATTGATTCATATTTCCACACAGTGCATTTGTCACACGATTGAGAATTCGTCCCAGCTTGAGCAAGGTGTTTACACTGATTAAAAAAAGTTCAGTCAAAATATCGACTTAAGTATGTTCGTGATACTAGGCCAAAGTGAATCGAAAACCAACAAGCATGTGTTTAAAGTACGTCAGCATAATATCCTTTTGATAAAAATGAGTTACTAAATTTAAACGTTTAATAAACACATTTGCTTCAAGATATTTTAATTTGCGAACACGCTTCAAATAATCGCCAAATAATGATGTGTGGAAAATTCCATGAGTTAAATGCCATTTAAAAGAAACATTATATTTTGAAATTATATCAAAATACTTGTGAACTTTAGCGATTATACGTCGAAGTTTATGATAAAAAAAATAGTATTGTTTAAGCACATGAACATGCTCTGGCATATCGTATCAACTGAGAAATGTAAATACCATAGGATGGACCATTATGGATGTCATTTTCTAAGTTTGGAGGGTGCAATTGTAAAAATTTGCAAAGCTGGGTACAAACAACTACAATCAATCTTAATGTTTTGCTAAAAAACCAATCAACCTGTATTATTGTCAAGTGTTTCTTACATTTCACATACAACATTGTTTTTAAGTTAAAGTGATATTATGGGCATTTTTCACTGTTGAATTGAGCTGAAAAGAATTAACTGGTCAAAAGAGTTAGTTAAAATGTGGTAACTGACCAATTTTTATCTACAACTCATCTTGCTACCAGTTGTTTATAAATATATATATTATTTTCGATATTTGACATGACTTACCCAGTCCTCTAAGCCGAAATGATCCGTAAAACAAAAAAAGTGTCGTATGCACGAATCTGCATGAAAAGTACATTTAGACTCACATCGTACATCGAATCAGTTCTGTGGTCAGTTGTCAAAACGAAAGTACGGTTGATATTCAAATGGATTATTTTTCTCTTTCCGGGATATCGTTTTAGTATGTTGATGCTGCATTAACAAATATAAGTGTATATGAAGTGAAAACACCAAAAATAAACAACGGTTGCGATAGACACCTATATACTGTTAGATGCCCATAATAACACTTCAATGCATCCAACTAAGAATGACCGTTCAGAAACGTAGAGTGATCAAAGTTTAAACGTACGTAATGATGACTTTAGTTTTGGCTATGAGCAAACTCATAACATTTAATTACATGAGGATTTATATTAAATAATTGTGAAATGAATACCACGTTTTACATAGAGTACGAAACATTTGCTCTTTCAATAATAATTTAAGTTTATTATAGCAATAACTCAACTAATTATTTTGTTTGTTTATGAAACAAATCCAGATAGAAAAGGACTTGTACTATATGCCAAATAATATAGTCGAAACTAACTAGCATGTAGTCTATGAAGATTACAAAATTTAAAATGTTATGACGAAGCACAACGTTATTTGCTGAAACTTTACCCTCGTGTATTAAGCCCGTTTTCTCAAAGCGCTGTCAAATTATGTTTTGCAACCATAACAGAGCACCAGACACAATGAAATTAACAAGTATATTATATAGAAGCATATTTTAAACCTCTAGTAAGATCATTTAAAACTACAAAACAGCTATTTGCGCAACTACTGCATGAAGATCTACGTATAGTATGCTCGATTGCAAAAATAAATGAACAAACAAACCTCAGGCTTATTGAAACGCTATCGAGTGAGATTTCTGGGTATAGAATCAGTATTTGGTGTCTTTGGTGGGGTAGATCATAAGAATGCTCCAACGGTGGGGACCAGTTACCTCCTGGTGGACACCATATACATTACACAACGGCGAGGTCTATATGTGAAAATAGGTACCATAGTATGTTTTATTCTCTATAAAACATGAACATCAAAACGAAGACAACGTTCGTGTATTTTTATATACCTTTTTCTTTGTCTGTTTTAATTTTTATTTTCTAAATTATACAATTTCATATGCAAAGCAATCAATTACTGCCTACCAAAATACCAAAATAGACGTGTAATTTAGTGGTATAAAGATTAGCAAGTAAATACGTGTAATATCAGTGGAACTTTATTAAATGCGTTATTCGCAGATTTTCACAAACCGTTCTTTTTTAATTGAGCTTTGAGTTCATTATTTACTCAAACAAAACAAAATCCCGAATTTAGTGCAAGCAATTTTAATTCCTCAGCAATGGTTCATTGATCTGTGCATAGAATATCTATAACACATTACAAATTTGCCCTTAGTTTTGGTCTTAAATAATGTTCGCTGTTAAACTCATGGTGGCATTGACTGGCATAATAATTTGATAGTGTTTGGCATTCATTAATCCATCTTGGGTAGTAATAACGTAAGCTTATATTACAAGTGCGGCAATTAGTATTACTATAGAAATCAAAGCGGTGAAGGCACTGTAGGTGTTCGCTGTTGTATAAGTTTAGAAGTTTAGACGCAACTCAGTTTTAAAAATTATGTTGTAGCTTTTTATATTGCAAGTTTTAAATAAACACAACCCATTCAAATTTATAAAGAGTGTGTCTTAAAGCACAGGTCCAGATGTGTTTTTTTAAATCATTAATACAAAATATAATTAAAGCTTCATTTTGGGGAAAAAGGGCTTAATGCATATGCATAAATTGTCATCCCAGAACCAGACACTCTCTTTAAACAAAAAACATTTTAAAATCAGAAATGTCGTCATTGATTAGCTTGTGCACATTGCACAGGCTAATCACTTTGCACAGGCTAATCTTATTTTACATGCATTAAGCCCTGTTTTCCCTGAAAGCAGCCAATATGTACAGATTTCAATGATAAACAATAGACTGGCCAATCTCGTCTTACAAGCTGTTGAACACTATTAGTTATATGTACCCACTGCAGTGTACCAGAAGTGAACTATAAACAGACAGATGTGGTGGTTATCTTTCCTAGCATTTTTCGTCTGCTGCAACAGGTAGTGGTTGTCTTTCCATAGTGAAGCTAACGCTTCTAAGCACATACTGATTTGCAAAATATGCTCTGTAAAATTAGTGTGAGCTAACGCTCACACTAAATCAAAGCGCTGAAGGCACTGAATTTGTTCGCTGTTGTATAATCTTAGACGCAACTCATTTTTCAAAATTATGTTATAGATATTTACATCGCAAGTTTGAAATGACCACAAACCATTCAAATTTATAAAGAGTGTGGCTTAAAACACAGGTCGAGATGTGTGTTGTTGTTTTTTTCAAATCATTAATACAGCTAATCAGTGTACACAGGCTAATCTTATTTGACATGCATTAAGCCTTGTTTTCCCTGAAAGCAGCCAATATGTACAAAGTTCAATGATAAACGCAATACTGGCCAATCTCGTCTTACAAGCTGTTAAATACACTCTATGTACTGTACCAGTGAGAACAGGCAGATGCGGTGATTAAAGCAAACGCGTTTAGCATTCTGTCGTCTGCTAAATTTTACTGTAGTTATCCACACAGGCAGTCACTGGTTACGGTTCCTACTGATTTTACTGATTTGCAAAATTCGGTCTGCATGTTAGCTCACAAATAAAAATGGTGCAGTAACTCACAGTGGAATGCAATGGTATTTAATATTCAGTTAATGTATTTATGGGCATCATATGTGTGCTATTGCTATTAGAGGTTCGATTAAAATTTCCCCTTTTCAAAAATGGGGGAACAAAGCAATCGCACTGTCTATCTGTGCGCAATTTCCTGTCGCAACCATAATGGCCATATATACACTATATAGAGTTTTTTTAATGCAACCATCATAAAACGTCGTTTTGAGTGAATCGCTCGTCTTCCTATATAAAAGGTCAAGATAACACTTGGTGTCTGAAGGTCATATTATATAAAGAAGTGAAACTCCAGCTGCTGGAGCAGTATTGAATTTTCATTAAAAACAATTAGTTGGTCCTTTATTTAAGGCAAGTGACCGATTGCCCAAACAGTACAAAACAGCACAATACAAACCAACATAAACACAAAATATGAATAAAGCTGGGGTCACCGCCTTGGAACGGCCAATGCAAAGCATTGGGGGTTTAAACCTGGTTATAGAGCGCTCAACCTCACACTTGGCCCAGCAATATTCATAATACATTTAAGTGTAAATAAAATTTAACGTCATAGCATTGTAACTCAAATTAAACAATAATAAAAGGGAATTAAAACGCATTCAATTTAATTACTATTTAATTACTCAATTGCATTGAAGATACAAGAGTAACAGAGTTACAACTTTTTGACGAACGATCAAATAAAAATATTAACAATTGTCAACTACATTCCTTCTTTATAGAAAAAGATTTGAGAATCTAGCGTCATGGAGTTAATATCTCAGATAATCATCGCGCAAATACAGGAAGAAGCAGCAATAATGGGTGTAAAAATTCCATTTTACATAGCTTGGTTGTTTATGTGACTGCTAAAAAATAAAATAAAAATAATTAAATCAAACAAGAAACGCCTATCAGAGAGAAAATATAAATAAAATGGAACGTTATAAACCCAATGACTTATGCATGTAGATTACAACTGGGAAAGTCGGTCGTATGACGTCAAAAAAATCCATAATGACATAATGGCGTGAACAAATTCCAGGGGCAGTACTAAATAAAAATATAAATGGGGCTGTGCTACTAATAAAACAAGTTTAGGTGATTTAATATTAAGAAGCAAATGAATAAAAATGGTAATTCCATTAAAGCGACATTATTGGACTCAAACAGTATATAGGTGTTTTGACAACTGAAGACAGAAATGATTTGATGTACGATTTGAGTCCAAATGTAGTTTTCATGCAGATTTGTTTATACGACACAATGGCACAATTTTATTCAACAGTGAAAAATGCCTATAATGTAGTTTTCATGCAGATTTGTTCATACGACACAATGACACAATTTTATTCAACAGTGAAAAATGCCTATAATATCACTAATGATAAGAAATTTTAAGGGAAGAAAGATATAGTGAATCGAAAACCATTAATGGGGCTGTGCTACCAATAAAACAAGTTTAGGTGATTTAATATTAAGAAGCAAATGAATTAAAATGGTAATTCCATGAAAGCGACATTATTGAAATCAAACAGTATACAGGTGTTTTGACAACTGAAGACAGAAATGATTTGATGTACGATTTGAGTTATGCCATCAAATAGCTTGAACATTCCTGTGTAAGCTATAGCTTTGTCGAATACTGGGGGATTTGTTTATAACTTGGTACAAACGTTATCACGTGCCGCGTATAACAACCGTCTCCCTATTTAAAACTTGAAGGCCACATGTAAATGTCAAATATTAAAATTGATACAAAACACCTGAAAAATTCCTGATTACTCCTTAACGTTGAAATGGATTTTAAAGATTTTACAATAAAGTGGACCAAATGCAATATATAAGAAGACGGCCTGTCACGTGGTTCACTTGTCTCCATAACTCAAATGTCAAATTCACACTTTAAAGATCAAACTTGACGATAAACAGCATATATGGACTGTTAAGTAATTGTTTATTATTCCGTGTTAACGCAGCATTAATGACAAAAATAAGGATCTGTCTCCCTACCTCAGAGTAAATAAGCTTTTTCAAGGTTTCAAATCTCTTGTTCAGTTAGATCTATTCAATTGGTATCTTACTAAGTTCGTACCTTCTATCAGGTCAAGGGTTAAAAAGTAGTCGCCCTTTAAGGAAATTATCGCTAGAGGGCAATCATTGCACTCTTGTTTTAAAATCGATATGTCAAAACTGGTCACGCACCAGGTCTTCCATCATTAATATAGACTTGAAGTGTAAGTACATTAACAACATCTCCAAAACCCAAGGGTCAATGGTTTTATATTATTACCCTCGTTGGTTTCGACAACTGACCTCGTCCTGACCAATCGATCTACTGCAATCATATCCCCCTCCTGTATTGGAAATCTTTGATATTGTTATTATCAATGGTCAATCCGCAAATCCGTGAGCAAGTCATTCTTATACAAGCATTGAAAATATTCGAAAATAGAAAGACACAAATAATATGTTTTCATCCGTGTTGATGTTTTACTTTAGATCACACCTCAATGAGGTAAGGTGGTTAAATCAATGACAAACTACTGCCTATTCTCTTCTTGTGCTATCAGTCCATTTTGTACACTTTGTATTCATTCTGTAAAGCGCGATTATCATAACGCTCTACTTTATCAAATACTTCTAACATTATCAAATGTGCTCTGAACTTTTTGCAGCATGTCAATTTTTACAACAGGTAGGGTGAAACTGCGTATTGATAACGTTTTACAGAAGCGAATCTGACAATAGCAATATTATTCCGTTTCAATGCTGTCAAACTACATAACATGACCAAGTCATTTCTGAAGCATCTTTGCAGATAGTTACTCATTTAATAATGTGTATTACATTTGAAGTGTCGTTTTGATATATGAAATTAGTAACTTTTCAATATTACAACGTTTGCTTGTTTGGTTTAATGTTCGCATGTATATTGTATCGATAAATATTGTTCAAACTAAAGTTGCGGAAATAGAGTAAATAATCGTGAAATGCGGAACAAATTCTTGAAAAGTAATTTACAGTGGTGATTTATCGCTTGCAGTGTTCCTATAAAAATATATTTGAATTGGTGTAATAAATACAGAGTTTTCTATTTAAATGCGTTTTTCTCCAAAAAATGAAAATGGTAGTTACAGCACTATAGCATTAAAGCGACGAGCTGATTAACTTGACCTTCTTGATAATAATAACGATATGTATCCCATCTGAATGCATGTGACATTTTGTATTTGTACAATATCTCATGTTTGTGATAAACTCAAATGTATTTTTGTTGTTTTAACAACAGAGACTGTAACTTAGTTGGTTATAAATAAAAATACACATGCTAAATTATTGTATTCAGTGGCACTTTTTGTCTATTTAAGAAATAGAAAACCTCACTGAGGGCCCTATGGCAGAAAAGTGACCAGCCAGGCAGCCCCAAATAGTATATGGACCGAAGCCATTGGGCCTGAAATGAGGTTTTCTATTTCTTATATTATACCGAACATTTTTGTGCAGACAATTGTCAATAGAAATAAAAATTAATAACACAATATGAATTCCATAAATATTTATCAGTTACTAGTAATATTATGTACCGTATTATTGTTGTGCGCGAGTTGTCTCCCTGCGAAAGTTGGACACGGAAAATTGCTTCTTTATACAAAATTCTTTTTATTGTAAAGCATTTCCCATATTGAGTTACATTTTATATAGAAATAACTGCTTATATCACAGAAATCATGTTGCAAAACATTGATCCGAAATATAGCATTTAATTTTTGTATTTTTTAAGATGTGATAAATAATTTTAAAAAAACACACACTCGTAACCTGCCAAACGAATCGTTACTACATTTATTTATAATTTGAAAGGTTTTATTGTTGTGCGCGAGTTGTCTCCCTGCGGAAGTTGGACACGGAAAAATTTGCTTCTTTGTCCAATATTCATTTTTATTGTAAAGAATTTCACATATTGAGATACATTTTATATAAAAATATATGTTTTTAGCTCATCTATTTTTTGAAAAAAAAAATGAGCTATTGTCATCACCTTGGCGTCGGCGTCGGCGTTGGCGTTGGCGTCCGGTTAAGTTTTGCGTTTAGGTCCACTTTTCTCAGAAAGTATTAATGCTATTGCATTCAAACTTGGTACACTTACTTACTATCATGAGGGGACTGGGCAAGCAAAGTTAGATAACTCTGGCGTGCATTTTGACAGAATTATGTGCCCTTTTTATACTTAGAAAATTGAAAATTTTGGTTAAGTTTTGCGTTTAGGTCCACTTTTCTCAGTGAGTATCAATGCTATTGCATTCAAACTTGTTACACTTACTTACTATCATGAGGGGACTGGGCAGGCAAAGTTAGATAACTCTGGCATGCATTTTGACAGAATTATGTGCCCTTTTTATACTTAGAAAATTGAAAATTTTGGTTAAGTTTTGTGTTTAGGTCCATTTTATTCCTTAAGCATCAAAGCTATTGCTTTTATACTTGCAACACTTACTAACTTTCATAAGGGGACTGTGCAGGCAAAGTAATGTAACTCTGACTGGCATTTTGACAGAATTATGTGCCCTTTTTATACTTAGAAAATTGAAAATTTGATTAAGTTTTGTGTTTAGGTCCACTTTATTCCTACAGTATCAAAGCTATTGCTTTCATACTTGCAACACTTATTAACTATCATAAGGGGACCGTGCAGGCAAAGTTATGTAACTCTGACTGGCATTTGGACGGAATTATGGGCCCTTTATACTTAGAAAATTGAAAATTTGGTTAAGATTTATGTTTTGGTCCACTTTACCCCTAAAGTATCATAGATATTGCTTTCATACTTGGAACACCTAAAAAACTATCATAAGGGTACAGTAAAAGGACAAGTTGCATAACTCTGGTTGTCATTGTTACGGAATTATGGCCCTTTTTTGACTTAGTAACTTTTAATATATGGTTAAATTTTGTGTTTCGATCCACTTTACTTCTTAAGTATCAAGGCTATTGCTTTCAAACTTCAAATACTTTCATGCTATCATGAGGTTACTGTACCTGGCAAGTTGAATTTTACCTTGACCTTTGAATGACCTTGACTCTCAAGGTCAAATTATTAAATTTTGCTAAAATTGCCATAACTTCTTTATTTATGATTAGATTTGATTGATACTTTGACGAAACTACTCTTACCTGACATACCACAATAGACTCCACCCAAACCGTCCCCCGTGCCCTCCCCCCTCCCCCCCCACCCCCCCTATTTTTTTTTTAAGATCATCTCACAAATGACCACCACACCCTCACACTATACCCCCACCCCACCCCACCCCCAATTTTTTTTTTTTTTTTTTTTTTTTTTTTAAGATCATCTCACAAATTACCACCACACCCTCACACTATACCCCACCCCACCCCCCCCCAATTTGTTTTTTTAAACGGTTATGTTTGAAATACCGTCCAACCATCGCACCCAAAAAATCCCCCCCCACCCATCGCCCTTCCCCCCCCCCCAACCCCCCCACCCACCCCCACCCACCCCCGCCCCCGATTTTTTTTTCGCTTTTTTGGAAAATAATGTAATAACTGTCCACAACCCCACACTAACACCCCTCTTCACTCCACCCCTCCCTCCTTTGTGATTGAAAATGAGAGTCCATTCACCTTTAAAAAGAAAATAGATGAGCGGTCTGCACCCGCAAGGCGGTGCTCTTGTTATTTTAGACACCATGTTTCAAAACATTGATCATAAATAAAGCATTCAATTTTTGTATTTTTTAAGATTTGATTAATAATTATAAAAAAACACACTTGTGACCTGCCAAACGAATCGTGCGTTTATCCTAAGTATATAAAGGAAAAATCTCTGTGTTGTAAAACTTGCATAAATGTTACAAATACCCATTCTAGCGGGCACTATTCCATGCGCGCGTATCTAGTCCGCGGGCGCTATTCTAAATAGCGCCCGCGGACTAGATGCGCGCGCATCTTAACAGGGCACTATTCAAAATAATGGACCTGTGTAGTTTATATACGCAAAGAAGAAACAAATTTATGTGAGGTATAATATATGTATGTAGTAGAGGACAGAAATATATGTTATCCATTTAATATATGAGTGGAACAAAATTTTTACCACAAGCGTTTTAACTTTACACATTCAGAGTGTGTTTTGTACAATTACACGTGCAACAGTTGGCATTTGATAGTGTTCAACATAGTTTATGCGCCATATCATCTAAAAGAGTTTTCACACTGTTCACGTCAACAATGGTATATTTATTTTCAAGTTCTTTCGTCGAGTCCATATTTTGCCAACTAAGATAGTGTAAGCTACGCCATCTAGCCATAGACTTGAAATGTACATTGGACTGTGACCAGTAGGTAGGATATAGCTCTATTAGCCCGGCGTGTTGGGGTAGAAATAGGGTGTGGGACAGACCTGCGCCGTGCATTCCAATCAGAATATCTGTTTGTGACACCATTATCAATTGATCTGTCATATCAAGAAGATCTAGTTGAACATCCAGTATTGTGTGTTTACTGAAATGTTGTTTCGCGGCTGCAATTAGTTCTTCTTCATTCCTTATTTTTCTTGATACTGTTCCTGAAGGATTTCTTGGATGTGCCAAATAATCTCGACGCCACAGAAATAAAACAGTCAAATTATTACAATTGATCCTGTCGTTTATTGCTAGTCCGTGTTGTCGAAGGAAAAACCTTCTGAATTCCTCTAATTTAGGAACGTGGGTCACTTGATGTTGATTTAATGGACTATCGTATCCAACCGTAGCCCACATCATACACGGAAATAGTGTAGGTTGTTTAATATCACTGGCTCGAATATATCCGTTATATAGTTTGCCCCATGTTGTATCCAAGGCACCATGAGGGTGACCATCCAATAGCAGAATTCTTACATGTTCTGATTTAATATTAAACATTTCAAGCAAAAGGAAGACATTATAAAAGTCAGTCATAGTGTGATACAAGTTTGCATATTCATATCTTTGAACAACAATCGTGCAGAGCTCCGCATATCTTTCACTCCCATACGAAGATTCTATTAAATCCATCGCGTTCAACCATTTATGTAAATGACTTACTTTATTGAATTGATAATTTATTGATCCAGTAAGGCACTTTAATGTAAAATATCCCTTTTGAAGCTTATAATACTCGTCATCCTCGCTTTGATTTAATACCTCAGAAATATCTTCTCCACCAGAGCGGCCATAACCTCTGTCAGGAAGTACCACAACATTTGTTAACAGCGCCCATTTATGTTCAAATCCAACAAAATTTCCATTGCAGAAATCTTGTTTCTGAATTGTAGCAAATTCTTTTCCAACGCTCAATGGGTTGTTTAATTTCGTTACCACAGTTCTTGACTTCAATACTTCCTTATGGTATATCCACATTGTGAATGATGTGCATAGAAGTAAAGCACAGAATGTGCAAAAGAATCTATAATATAGCTTCATTTCGTCAACAAATTCTGATTTAACTGGTATCACTACATCAATTGAGAAATAACTTTTGAAAACAAAATGATATCTTGTCGTCACTCAAGAATTAGATGAACATGTTAGAAATGTTTTTTGGGGAAGTACAATGCCCTTGGGTGACTAAAACCATCGAAACTTAGTCAATACTCAACCACAAGTGTTCAAACACGATGAGACATATTACCAACCTCTGTTGATGTATATCATATAGTTGTAATAAATGACGAATGGTCCGATAGCAGTCAGTTGTACACACTATCATTTAGATAACAATATAAAGTTTATTTTGACGATACTAGTATTCAAACTTCTTGTCCATTTATATTTAAGCATATGTCGTACACATGTTTGAAATACATCTGTTGTTATCTTAAACTGCAAATATGTGCATAATCTGTATGAACATGTCAGCTTAAATTAGTTTTAGAACATTTTAAAAAAAATGTGGGTATTTACAATATCATATTATAAATCCATTTTTAACAAAGTTTGTATTATTGTAATTGCATTCAAATGTAATTGTAGCACAATATGTAAAACCTTTTTTAATAGTCGATATTTTGATGATATTACATAACAACTTATTTAACTTATTCTACAACAAGCATTATATGACACAAACTAGTATTGTGACAAATGTAGACCCGGAGTTTTTAAACGTGTTGTGTAACGCAAATCGCGCTCTCTTTTTATTACCCTACCAAATACACATAAGTTAAACTTCAGCAGCCACAGGAGAAGTGAAACCCTTATTATGCAATGAGTACGTTATGTATGGCAAAGAAAAGACACACATGTACAACGCACTGCCATCAACACATCTTGGTTCAACGCCTTGGAATGGTAAATGCAAATGCACTGTGGGTTAAACCAAATTTATGTAGCACCAAACCTGACACTTGGTCCAAAATTATTCATTAGACATGTTTGTGTTCATAAAAAAATAACATCATAACATCACTATTTAAATCCTTTACCCACCAGAGCACTGCAATCGTAATTTTGTTTCAAGCACGATGAAATAAAACCAAAACAAGTATAAACTAGATCCCATGTGCATTAAAAGGCTAAAAGAAACATAGCATTACATAGTTGTAATATTTATATCATCGTCGTGCAATGCAGTAAGGTGCCGCAATAAGTTTATAAAAGACCAAATTACAAAGCTCGGTTGTGTTCAGCTGTAGCAAATAAACATTATACAGCCACATGGTTTCAAATAAATTATATTGTCTCATATAGAAAAAAAATATCACAGGCAGTAAAAATTAAATACTATTATTTCACAAAAACATACATTTATAATCTTAAAAGCCTTGAACCAGAAATATCCGTTTCAGATGACCTATATATGTAAGCAAGTAATATGTAAAACAATCGCGTGCTCGGTTTTAAATCCAAGTCTCCATGATGGAGAACAGTATTGTTTACATGACATTTTCTTATATTAAAGGCAAGTGACAAATCTTGCAATACAGGACAATATAGCACAAAATAAAACTCCAAAAACTAAATACTAGTCAGTGGAGAAATTATTGTTATAACAGAACACCAACAATACAAAAAAAAAACAATTATTTAAAACTGGGATCGCCACATTGGAACTGTCCATGCAAATCATTTGTGATTTTAAATTGTCTGCAGCCAATTCTATAAATTATAGTGGTTTATATAGTAACTTGATTATATCAGTTATTTGTGATATGTTACCGCCGTATATTTCTCTTGGTACAAACGATGGTTACTGCGCTTTAACAATTGAAATGTGTTAACATACCACAGTAAAATTAACAAAAATACAACACTTAATTTTGAAAACACTGTTATTTTTGCGCAATTTTTCAGATAAACATTATGCAATATGGTCTGTAACTCTGCCACAAAACATAAGCGAATAATGGGCTAAAACTTTTGGTGACAAAAAAGTGGACGTTATTACGGAATTAATGATAGATCATCTTTCTAAACGGAAAGCAAACGAAAGTGGCCTGGCTTGTTGGCCATAGACAAGCTGACATTGCTTGAACTCGTGTGTACGTGCATTCAGAGGAAACCGATTGGATTAAGCCAGCATTGGTTCGTATTTTTATCAAATATTATTTAGTTTAGAACTATTCGAAATATACAAATTAGTTCATATTCCCATTTTCAAGTAGCCAACACTAATAAAAAGTACGGATAAACAAAAATGACACATTCTACATTATGAAAAAATAATATTCGAAAATTTAAATGAAGTGTATGTTCCCGTTTTTCGTTTATTATTTGAGAAACGGTAAATAAAACACGAGTAGCGCTTCTGTCTTGGAAAATTACTCATCTACCCAGGTACAAAAATGCAACTGAAAATCCATCAGCATGACGTCGTTAAAGTATGTTTGAAAACGTATCTTCGTATTTGTTGGGGCGGTACAACAATTTTTGTTATCATTGAAATTAAGTGGTCTAAATAAGTGTGCCAAGTTTGAATACAGTCGTTTACATACAGTTATATACAGTTGCATGCAATAACAGTTCAATAAAAGAGTGCGTTTTGCAGGACCTGGAACAAAAGCACTTGCATTGAGCATCAAATTAACTGCATCTAGTACCGGGTATATTCATGCAATAACAGTTCACGTTTTCCAGCAATAAAACGAAACTTAGGCATGCTCGTTTTACATAATTAAAGATAATTGTAATCGCAGCCCAAATGTTAACAGTTTTAAGCAATAAATGTGTGCGTTTTGCATCACTGCGTTCTGCAAGCTAGATTCTATCATTGATATGTGAAATTTGTAAAATATACATGCAATTAAGTATTTGGAACGAAAGCACTTGCTTTTAACATCAAATGCAGTTTGTAATATAATGTTAATAATTAGTTGAATTTATATTGGCTTTGTTATTGAGCTGAAGACAGCCGTATTGGCCTGAGGCCGCAGGCCGAAGGACAATATGGCTGTCTGAAGCTCAATAACAAAGCCAATACTAATTCAACTAACTAATTACAATTTTATTAATTAACTTTATAATATTATTCAGCAAGAACGGCTTGAATTTCACTTTTGAATTACAGGTTTTTGCTATTAATTGAAGTATGAAGTTTTGAAAAATAGCAGAATTTCTGTTCTATACAACTTTTTACCTGTTTATATTCCCATGCAAAATGCTTTAAATGCTTTGAAAATGTTATGTACACCAAAATACCTTTTAAGAAATATCTTGTTAATTTAAAACGAAAATTGAATATTGTTGCAAGAGGAAACAAATGTTCATGCATTTAATTTCAGAATAATAATTATAGTTTCATTAATATTGTAATATGAAGGCGATTTTACTGATAAAGCATAGGAACAATAGCATTTATACTTAATATGTGACGAAAGATGCTTTCAAGACATTATCGATACATGATGCAGGAACACTATTTAACAGGTTGCGAAATAATGAAAAATTACCTGAATAACATTTCAGCCACACCGGATCCACTACCGTTGTCAGAAAGACAATAAGGATTGAAAACTTACTCATTGCCATTAAAAAATGAATTGCATTTGTAATGTGTAAATCCTCCATGATTTCGAACTAGTTTTGTTTTCGGCGTTCATTTTAGCTGTTGTTATTTATGTACAAATACTCAAATATTGAACCTTGCTGTTGTGGTTAAACTGCACTATTGTTATTGTCGAAAGAGGGCGCTGAACATGGACGCTGAATACTAGTATATGAGGGGCTGTGTGCTTTAAGTAAACTGCAATATTATATTTTAACGATTAAAACTTTTGCAGCAAAACCTAGCATGCAACTTCAAAATGGCGTCCAAAATTGTCAACATTTCAGATTCTCGTATAAGGCCGAGTTTTTCCTCGTTTCTGATTGGCTGAATCTCGTATTGGCCGACCTTTTTCCGTATTGGCTGTGTTTTTTCCATATTGGCCGACTTTTTCTCGAATAAGGCGAGTTTCGAGCTTTATTGGCGAGGCTCGACTCGTATGGGGCGAACAAATTGAGCAAATTCTCGTCTAATATTATAAAGTTAATTAATAATGCATTAGGTAATAAGTATTTAATGTACATGCCATTAAGCATGAGCTATTTAAAACTTAAATGATAGCTTCATTCGTTTCAATGTACAGAATTTATATACGTACCATCACTAAAATAATGTTTCAATTTAGCTGTTTTTACATCTTGCATAGCACACAAGTCTACGTTTTAACAAGTTTTGTTGATTTAACTGACTGTGTTGTTATATATAGAAGAGTACATTTTCGAGAACATTGGTTAAAGCTTGGCAAATGCTGATTTTTTTCACGATTGATTTCACCTTGAATCTAGAATGCAGTTTAGCAGAGCTGTGTACGCTTAACAAAGCTTCTAACGAAGTAAGTTGTATACGGTCAAACATTGTATAATATCTAATACAGCTTTGCATGGCGGTTATTTGAAAACGGTCTAATACAATAGAAAGACTAAGTTGGACCTTTTTGCAAGCCACGACGTTCACTTGAAATATTTTTTAAACCCTAAATAACGGTTTAAGCATAATATATTTTAAGCATTTTGCACTCGTGAAATATATTCATTCATTATAAATTTAAATAGATTTAACTCATTTTAACATAGTAATTAAAGATAAATCAGTATAAATTGTATTTAGTTCATTCCTCAAACAATTGCATTCCATAACGACCTTAGTCTATTTTAAATCAACAATATTAGAGATCTACGTACTCTGAATGAAAAAAAAATGGATAAATTTGATAAATTATTAACAACATACCATTCACAAAATTGCATATGTTTAAATCCAAAATACATTTAAAAACGTAGTTATGAAAAAAACTTTTTTCCAGATAATGAAATCTAGAACAGTAAAACCAAAGTACCTAATGTATAGTTAACACCATAAATGTACTTCTGAATGTGTTGTTTTTTTCTTTCGATTTCTCTTTTTTATCTTCTGATAAACAACATTTATTTATTGATTTTGTAACCGAGTTAAAACAAACTAACTGTACAACTATTTAAATTTGTATCAAAGGGAGACAAATGCAACACATGTTAATGCAACCAAGTTTTCTCCTCGAAGCAGCAGCGACACTCGTTTATTGTTTTTAAGCATTAACGGTAAACGGAAACAAACATTTCATTACAATGTTCAACCCATGATTATTCTAGTATTAAGATTGAAACGATATAAATTGTATTGTATTAAATGATTATAACAACAACAAAAAAGCTATACAGCAAACGATATGGTTTTCTGTATTTTGCTTTTTGTGTTGGTTATTTGAAAAACCGAATACGAAAGAATATGTGATGAAATACTGTAAATACACTCACCAGTAGTCATATGTTGCTCCGCTGGTCGCGTTTTTATAGAAACGGCAACGGTGTCATATAAACATGGCTGTTTTTTCGTATAATATTTAAAGACGAAATTCTTGCATTGTGATCATCATGAAAATAGTTAAGTATGAACTGTTTGTTTTGGATAAGATTGCATGCGGTTAAAAGAAAGTGCATTTCTATGAAGATCTATAATGGACATACAGTTTCTGTCACACGCTGCCTGCACGTTGATCGAATGAAAATGCTGCCGTCAAGCGTATGCCGCCTCGTCCGGCTTTCCAGGCTGATATAATTCTGGCGTGGGTTTCGTCTATGCAACCAATGACGGAAGAAAAACCTCGAACCCGGAAGAAGTCGTTAGTCAGTCGTCGTCGGTTTCGTCAATGGTTGGAAGCAAAACAAATCGGTACTTCAGTCCAAAGATTGTTATGACGACTGTGGTTAAACGGTAGCAATGACGACGACGACGAAAGTGTCACACACAAATTCCCAATAGCCAAAAATCGTGGAGTAATAAGTTACTGCTGTCGCACTGACAGAGACCGGTTTCATCGTATCTGTCGTTGTAAAAGAGTAGAAATGGTCGACAAGTCTGTCTAAGCTCTGGGAAGGAAATCTACACCTTCAGTGTAGTAATAGTCGGTAAGACAATTCGTTTGTAAGTCCAAATTATCGCTGTTGTCTGTATATTAAAGCAAGAAAAAGCACCCTGTTAGTCTGTGTTAACCAGCGCTTAACAAGCACTTAAAGGTGTGTTTAACATAACCGCTGGAAAAAGGCGGTTACTTGCACCGTCGTTGTTTATACCAAGCACAGAGACGCAGTAACCACAAAGGTTACCGTGGTCTTGCTATGATCCATAAAATGCACCAACCACCAAGCATAGATGTGTCTAGAAATACATGAAAAACAACTAAATGTAAGAAAGATCGTGAATATGTTTAAGTCAATAATAATATAATAACAGACAGACGAACAGACAGACGGAAAGACGTACGGACGGACGGATGGACAGACGGACGGACAGACGGACAGACAGACACACAGACAGACATACAGACAGACACACAGGCAGACACAGACAGACAGAGTCGTTCCTAACCTCATTAGTAGCCCACTATTTATGTCTCTTGTCCATTATGTTTCAAAGGTAATATTATTGACATGTTGCGTTTTCACAAGTGATGACTGTTTCATTCCAACAATTCATGCTGAGATAATAGTAAAAGATGACATTAAACATTTGACCTTTTAACACGGACGGATGAAATTGGATTACGAATGCTTATCTTAAATCATTTGTTACAGTGTTTGACGGTAGATAAAAAAAAGTGTTATAACCTGAAAGTGTCTGCAAAAGTTGTTCTTTGGAACGACCATAAACATCCCGTAATTTGGATAACTGGATGATTATAAGAAACTTTACCTTTTTGATCGCGACGAGGAGAATGTTTGCGGTTTTTAGCATAACTAACTTCAGTATGCACACATCAGCGAATGCAAGTCATTTAAATGGAATTAAATGTTTTTTATCCAATAACGTGTATTATGTTTTCCCTTTCAATATGTTTACCCGAGAATTGTCATTGAATGTAGGATGCAAGAGGTTAACCGGTTAACCTACCGAAACGACCAGTTAACCGGTTACATTTTCGGGAAAAGGTTAACCTGGAAAAAAATATTTGACTATGTATTTTTCATGGAATAATTCGTTCGATTTTACTTTTTTCGCGTGACATGCTGCCAACTATCGCTGGCGACTAGTTAGAACAACATGCCGCACCATCGACTGTAATAAATAACGTGTCAAGTTATAAAGCAATTAATCAATACCGTTGTGATAACAAATAGGGGGTACGTTTTGATAACTGACACTATTGCTTTTTGACTCGCTAAAATTAAACTAGCGAACTGCGGTGAGTGGGAGCTATTAGCGAAGACGTATTTGACACGTTTATTGAACTCGCGATAAAAAACAGTTGAGACATTGAACGGCTTATTTTGATGTTTGCTGATTGCTCGCAAAAATACCGTGTTTATAAGTAACAATTTTATCAAGAATTGCATTCGTAGTTAAAATCTTG
Organism: Dreissena polymorpha; assembly: GCF_020536995.1. Classification (NCBI taxonomy): domain Eukaryota; kingdom Metazoa; phylum Mollusca; class Bivalvia; order Myida; family Dreissenidae; genus Dreissena; species Dreissena polymorpha. The sequence goes on along the minus strand of NC_068358.1, from coordinate 15,809,121 downwards.
ACGAGTTAACGTCGTTTTGATTATCAAAAACTATTGTCATAATGATAAGTTACGTCCAACGATTCCACCATTACCGCCCGATGATAGTTTTATTTAAGAAAGAAAATTATAAACTAATTAAATAGTTAAAAATCAATTAAAAATATTTAAACAAGAAACCGTCGGAGACGGGTGATGCTCCCCAAAGTTTTTTGTCACAATATTGCACTATATATTCAGATGAAAGGAAACGTCTTGAGTGCACAGTTGTTGGGAGAAGAGAATTTTTTTTATAAAATTTCAAAGGGCCATAACTCTGTGAAAAATCATCCGACCAGAACCCGCTGATAATATGCACATCTCCTCTTGGTAGTGAAGTTTCCCATAAAGTTTCATTGAGTTCCGGTCATTAGTTGCTGAGAAATAGCCCGGACAAGAATTGCACTTTATGTACAGTTAATGGAAATTTTTCAAAGGGCAATAACTCTGTGAAAAATCATCCAACCAGAACCCGCTGATAATATGCACATCTCCTCTCGGTGGTGAATCCCTCTTGGACGTGAAGCTTCCCATACAGTTTCATTGAATTCCGGTCATTAGTTACTGAGAAATAGCCCGGACAAAAATTGTGCACGGACGGACGGACAGACGAAGCGGCGACTACATGCTCCTCCAAAATTTTTTTAGGGAGCATAAAAATAAAACCGTTAGATTTAGTATTTGTGAAATTGCTTTAAATTTGCGCGCAATGGTACGTAAACAAACATACGTAACTATCAGTATTTGAGATCATAATACTTGATTACTTCGCTATTAAATAAATGTAATGATTATATTAAACATTCAACTTTCATCTCGTTCGAAATGAATTTAATTTGCATTCTTGTCTTTTATTTCACACATTTTTTAAATGTATAATGAACATCAAACGATACTACTTCGGCTACACACGCTAAAATGCAAACAACAAAATATCCAATTATCGAATAGGAAGAGATGCGGATTTGTTGAACACACATGACCCACTATACGTCGAATTGAAAGGGGAAAAAACATTTCCATATTAAGCCAATTTGAGTTTCAAAAATTAAAAGTTAATGAACAAAGGAACGCAACATTTTTGTGAGCGATACGACGCGAACGTTACATAAGCGGCCCAACCAAAAATAAGTTTATGACACGTGAAAATGAACATTGTGTAGTTCTTTAATTTTTTACTCATGTGCATTTACGAAGGAAAATCAAATAGAATATATAGCATACATTTACAAAATTATTTAAATAAATTGTATAATACATTTTATTACGAAACTGGCATGCTTTCAACGCAAACGATTTCAAATTTAAAATTACTTTTGTTTCTACAGAGCGGTTCGAGCGGTATGACATTTTTTTACGTACCATTAATCATTTTAACTACTTAAGGCGTTTCGGTTAACCGGTTAATAACCGGTTACGGAAAAAGGTTAACCGGTTAATGATTTTTGTAACCTCTAGCATCCCTAAAATTTAATTATTAATTCAGTTTATGATAAAAAGAACCTAGAATGAGAAAAACGTTTATATAGAACACGCTCGCTTATCAATACAATTTTTACAAGAAGCGCGACATTGATTTCGACTGTACTTTAATATGTTGTCAACAATGGTTTTATGGTTGTATATTGAAGCTTTAGCTTTAAACAGAATGATTTAAAGCAAATATACTATTTATTAATTGGTTTCAATTGGTTTACTTGTTGATAACTAATAAACGTGCATGGCAATTAGTTTGTGTATGCTAAAATAATGTATCTACTAATTGCGCAGTATTATTTGCGTTATTCAAAATGCATCGTCCACATATTCATGCGTGTTTAAAACAAAGATCAAAACAACCAATTTTCCGTTCGGACGTTCCCTTCCCTTGCATACGCATTAAAGCACACATACACTTGGAGACTTTTCTAACGCATCACTTAATCATATCAATATAGCTCCCTTATTTTTGAACGGCCTGTGTTGAAATTTGGACCAATAGTCATTCAACACATATCTGTTAATTTCTGAAATTTTAATTGAAATCGAAAAACAACAAAATATAAAACTTAACCAATTAAAAACGTCACTTCAAAAGTCAAATTCGCAAACTCGTACAACGTTAAATAATAATGTGAAAAGTAAGACGCATAAGCTTACACGTCTTAATTACTCACCGGCTTGTAACATGCCGATTGAGCCGTTTCACCCCTGAATATTTATACGAGCCCTATTGTTTTTCTTTAATTAATGTTATGTTTTTCTTGTGTAAAAACTTACCTAGAATTATGAAATTGAAATTAGATTGTAATAACATGTAGATCGTCTTTTACTGCACTAGGTGATTTTTCTAGCGCAACACTTTTAAAACTTACATATCTCAGTAATGAGTATTTATTTTTATCTAAAAATGCTCATGTGATCATTTGACTACATCTAAGCTTGATATATAAAACTTGGTATGCGGATATAGGACAATATGAACATTTAGCACGTACCGTAATTTCTCTAAGTTTTCTTACACTTTACACTATCGGAAAACCCCGTGTTTAACCAGAACAATTATTGTTCGTGTTTTTCTTTCCGACATACGGGTTTTTGTCCAATATAATTGATACTATATTTTCGGAGAGTATATTTTACAGCGCTATTTTACCAAAATTCCACTCTGTTGCGCTTTTGTGGTGACACTTCCATCTTGCGTTTTAACGACCGGATTAAGGTTTGGTAGAAGAATGCCTAAGGGCAATGGAACATTTCATTTAGGTTATTGGGTATATACAAAACGGCAATAGACAATGGTCCCACACACCAGCCTAAAGATAAATATACATAAACGTAATTTATACTATAAGGCTTGGTATTTTTCAGGCACGTGCCAGTATTCGCTTAAACAATCGACGCTATACGTATAACATACCCGGATCTGATCATCAATGTATTTATTGTTATGTCTGTTAATTTTGAAACACCCGTATTTTCTGTAAATAACTTTAACTAGAAGTCAAATTCTTAATTAAATACATTTATAAATATAAAGAAATAATCTTTAGATTATCATAATATTCTCATGCCTGTTGGTCTTAGGGATGTGTGGGTAGATGAGCAAATTCTCCTTTTATCACAATTAGTTCTACCATACCTGATCATTTCCTTCATATTCCATTTTAATTTAATTGACGTCTGCAACCTCTTTCAAATTGGAAAAGTCCAAAATGTGTCGTTTGGTAAAGGGTTCAGGCCCTTTGATTCCTATGGGTTCTGTTTCAATTCAAATGCGTAGATTTGATCTTCAGCATCTAAAAATATGTGAAATAGAAAGAATGACAATATCTTTTGGAGAGATAAATGTACCTACGAGTACGTTATAAGCAAAGGACCTGTGCAACTATTCCCGGGCTTTTAAGTCTGTTTAGTTAACACGGTAGTAACTTTTTCCATATATAAAAATGCTCACCCTTCCAACTTTAAACCCCCAGCGGGACGAGGGATAGAAAGAGAAAGTCATATGCTTGACTACATTTCAACCAATGCGAATTGCACGTTTTTTTTCGCAAAGAAAAAACAGTTGAGCGATACAGGGCCAGCATGGCCCTTTTTTTTACGAAATATATCACTGCTGTTGGACACTGAGAAAAACGCTCTAGGCCACGATGTACAGAAGTTATTGACGCGTTTATGACAATACACAGGGTCGAGTGTGTACACAGCTAGGTAGTCTCTTTATTGATTTTTCCTGCTTGATTGCCCGATTTACAGGCATTTCGCCCTTGCCGGACAACTTTAAGAGGAAATTTTTGTTTGATGTAGGCGGATAAAATAATCGTCATTTTTCTAGACAATTTTATGAAATAATAGCCAGTTGGATAAATTATCGCCATTGGCGACAATGTCTGGCAGCAGCGTGAGCACTGCAAATGGGCAACATGCAAATTATTACCGTTTATTGATCAGCTTGATCAATTAAAATAATAGCAAAGACCTATAGATTACAATCTAGAATCTATAGGTCTTTGATAATAGTAAGATCGCATCTTCATGTGTTGCATTTTTCTGTAGTTTGCGCTAAATTTATGTCTTTATATGCGAATTTCATGCATTTGAAATTGTGCATTACATATCAGAAGACACACTCTTTCAATTAGGCCATGCTCTGTGAAAAGGGGGTTAATGTATATGCATTAAGTGTCGTCCCAGATTAGCCTGTGCAGTCCGCACAAGCTAATCAGGGATGACACTTTCCCATCGGTGAAAGTATTCCGTATTATTACGGAATTCCGTACTTTTTGGCTTCTCAGAGGTCGTTTTTGAGAATCATGTAAATCCGATGAGATTTTTTTGGGAGGGGGGGGGGGGGAAGCCCTGTGTCCAGCCATGCCGACAAACAAAATAAACAAAATACGATCGATTCCAGATGCGATTCCAGACGTGCTAAATTGGTTTCCCACTGTTCTGGTAACTCATATCTAATTATAGATTCGACGCGGTCATTGCTTCTCAATTAGTCTATCCCCCTGGGCGTATTGCTCTTTCAGTTTCCATAATCTCGTGAATCGTTCTATCCCTCTCGGCATTATTCGCCCGGTCAGTGCTTTCGTAAATCTCCGTTCCAAGAACGAAAGTCTTCTGCGAATTTCTACAAGAAGCCGTGTTTTGTACCGAACTTTAACGATAACTGCCGAATTGAAAAAAAAGCGGTTGTCGTCGTCAGCCATTTTGTCTCGTCGTCTGCTTGCGTTCAAAGTTCAAATTTACACTGAAGTGTCTCGTCGTCTGCTAGCGTTCAAAGTTCAAATTTATAAATGAAGTTCTTACCCGTAGCAAAGACCTATAAGATAACACAGATTGGAAACTCTCGTCTTCGGTATAGCGATATGCGATAATATCTAACGGCGGACGCAAGTCACGTGACATTGATTTTGGAGATGCCGGTGTACCAGTAGATTCTTCTCTGTTCCAGCTACTGTCGGCCATTTTGTTTTAAAGCAATCAAATATGGGCAAAGTCGGTCGCCGCAAACAGACATATTGATTATTTTTTGTGTAAATAAAAATAAGTTTTTATTTTCTTTGTTGATAATGCTTCAGGTTTCGGTAGTTATTATTCGTATGTGTTATTAATTTATCGGAATTTGAAAGAAAACAATGGATTTGTTCATTTTCGATAATTTTTTAAAAATTGAAAGGTCCAAACGATTTTTCAAAAACTTCTTCATTTCTCACCACAGATCGATTAAGTAAGATGGTTATGCTAGGTGAGATGTTAATCTAGGTATGATTTATAAAAAGTACACGAAAATAAGGCATTTTAAAGGATTTTGCCTTTGTACAATTTTATACTGTTATTTCATTCAATCATTTTCACACCTGTCGACAAAGTGGTTTGTTTTCCTTTTTTTTTAACTTTTCTATTTCTCATCCCAAATCGCTAAAGTATGATTTTTATACTAGGAAATATGTTAATCTAAGTCTAAATTACAAAAACGTAGAAGAAAATGTTCAATTTAAAGGATTTGGCCTTATACAATGTTGGTACAATTTTAAGCTCTTTTCCTCTGTTGTACACGATTGCTGTCAAACGTGTTTTTGTTCTTTTGATAAACTTTTTCATTTTTCATTCCAAATAGATAAAGTCAGATGTTTATGCTTGGTGATATGTTTATCTAGGTTTTAATTAAACAAACTGGAGGAAAATGTTCATTTTAAAGGATTTTGGCCTTGTACAAAGTTGGTACAATTTTTAGCTCTTATACCCTATTGTACACACCTGTCGTCAAACGTGCTTTGGTTCATTGTGAAAACCTTTGTCATTTTTCATAAAAACATAACATTTCCTTCAGTTCGCTAATTGATCCGACACGCGCGTGAAATGTTTGGTTTTTTTTTCTTTTCGCGAAATCCTAGTCCATGACACTTAGAGGTTTTATTAATTACCAATAGAAAAAAACTTGGTTACAAACAAAACTTTAATAACCTATAACTCATGAATAAGATCTAAATAAAAAATAGAGAATTAAAAAATTGAAAAAATCCACAGAATCAATATTGAAATAAGACTCACTGAAACCGTTTTTGGATCGAACGATCATAGCATTTATTATACTGTAATGTTGTTTTTATCAGAGACCTAGATCTATGTGTCCACATATATCTATCCGTTTTGAAATAATATTATTTTATAAGGTTTTAAATGTTTGAATTAAAAATGTATACAAGAAAATTTTATCAGAAAAAGCCTTCAAAAAAAATATTCTACGGCATTTTCGCCGCGATTTGGAAACTCTAATAGCGCTATTACTTCAACGATCCCGGCATTATACATTCTTATTTTAGGTTAATAGAATCGAGATCTTGTAAAAGCATAATTACTCATGTTTCTATGAAACTTTTTTTTATAAAAATCGGATCATTATTGACCAAGTTACAACCGCCTTTATATAGCGCCGTAACATTTTCGCATAACTTTGCTCGATAATCGTAGCCGTTGCTACTGGACACGTCGCTATCTTATCGCAATTGTGATACATCGGCTATCTTCGGACTCCTCCGATTGATTTATGGAATAAATCGTCTGCTGATCCAAAGTGTTCTTATCAGTTTCTCGACCACGTGACCCCGCCGCGAGATAGCCCGATAAGGCGCGAAGTTTCGAATCTGTGTATTCTATAGGTCTTTGCCCGTAGGATATAACACACAAGATCTTGAAAAGCAAGCGAAAAACAAATGGAGATGGCAATGGCTGTCTGAATGTGATTCTAAGGGAATGAAATGGACAGATTGGCTTAAAAAGATAGATGAGTGTGGCGTTGCCTATTGTACTTTTTTTTGTGGGTAAACCATCAATTACAAGTCAAACGGAAAGAAAACTGAAGCTACACTGTGAAGATGGGAATCATCAAAAAATCGCAAATGTAGTGACAACCAATTCGGTAAGCAGTATTTTAGCAATATAATTTTGTACTCCGTTAATAGGAATATTGATTTGATTATTTATAATTATTTCAGCTGTAATTCTTTTTCATTTTTGACGATGCTGGAACAGCGTCGTCCAAGGTTTCATAACCAGTAGAACATTTTCTCACAATGGCGGCCTATGTAAAAGACCGAGCCAGTCCGATTGAGATAACTCGATTTTTCAGTTACTTCCCTTTTGCATACGCCACTGCGTAGGATCATTGATAACATTCTCCTAGCAGAGTTGTCGTTCGTGTTTCAACATTCAACAATGGCCGCCTTAATGAGAGTCTCGATTCAAAACTTTCTTACTGCATACATTGGCTTGTTTCGCTATTTATAAGCTGTCATTTAGGATATATGAATTATTTATTCACTAAATCTCCGCTTATGACAACAATAGTTAGAATTCGAAGGTGTGATATACTCGGATTTGAATGAAGGACTTTCTGGATCGTAACAGCTTGACACCGCAAAACTGGCATACTGATTACTGGTATTTTTAGTTATCAATATAAGTCACATTGTGCTTTATAAATTGTATTCGAGCATTTTGAGACTTATTGAATGACTATGATACCCAATATCAACATTTCATCGGGGATTTGCAGATCACCAAGCGGTCCTGAGATTCAACATTGATTTCAAACTCTTTACTGGTTAGTACTCTTTCTTAGTGTTAGTACTTTTTATCATTTTAAAGTTAAATGAACTGTGTCACAGTAAAATGGACATTAAGGCGATTGTGGCCAGTTTGGATCTAGATCAGCCAGCAGTCGCTTGAAAGCTGTTTGCTTAAAAGCGTTTATCGACAATAACAAATAATTTCATTGAATATTGATTTGACTGCGCTTTTCCTGTGACCTGGCTCAACTAACAGAATTGTCATTAATCAAATTATTTATTTCGAACATTAATCAATTGTTTTTCTTGTCCCTCGGGATCAATGACTCCAGCACTTTTCTGTTGAGAATTGAATACTGCTAAAGGCGATGCTAGGGGGCGTGAGAGATGTTGCACCTTCCAGTATCGCTCGATTGTCGGCTCTGGTACTACTTACATGTACCCCGGGTACTCTTTAAGTGTACTAACATGTACCCTGGGTACTCTAAGTATACTTACATATACCCCAGGTACGGTAAATAAACGTAATTGTACTCGGTCCATATTAGACTGTAGCCGAGTTGTATTCGCGCCCAAAATCCGATGTCGGCGCAACCGATTATCTTAAACACACTTCTCTTCAAAAAACACTGCATCAACATGCTTTTTGAGTATGTGTTCCGATAATATAGAGGCCATTCTACAGAAAATTGACATAAATGTGTATATATAACTATTACAAAAAAAATAGTCGACAACGACTGATTTCAGGTTAAATTTCCCGGGTACATTTTAGTATATTTACCGTACCCGGGATACATGTAAGTATACTTTGGAGTACCAATCCAGCTCCATTATCCCTCATGAACCGACTCAAAAAACCGAGTCGGATTTATTTTACTTTTTTTATGGTTTTGTTGCTCTCGAGGGATCGAAAATTTCAGAATCTTCCTAAAAGCCCTGCGGGTTTGATCCCCAGAAGCGACATTGAAAACTAGCATTCTTTGTTATCTAAAAGGTTGCTAAACCTGATTTACAATGATAATGTGAATTTTCTCTCACATGATGTTCATCAGTCATATAATATAAAAACTTACAGCAGTATAAAACAACTGGACAATAATTAATGAACGCATCTTTCATTTGTCTTTGACACTTTGATTTTGACATGACCTAGATTTAAATATGTGACTGGACTTTACCAGCACTCTTGTAACAGAGCTAAAGTTTAAATGTACCATTGAAGATCGCCTAAATCCAGATTTGCTATTATAGACGTGTGGAAAGTTTTAAGGGTGTGACAAGTAAGCAAAAATTGGTCATTACCCAGAGGCCACAACTGATCTATGACTGTATTAAAACAAGAAAAATCAGTGCCTGATTTAGATTTCCTTAGATAGTTCAATAAAAACTAATTTCATAAGCCTGTTAACAGTTTAACGGTAATGCTACCAATGTGTCACACCAGGGCCTTGAATTTGAAATCTAGGACATGCATGGTCATTTCTTCATGAAATCAGGACACAAAATTGTATTTTAAGTCCTTAATTGACCTGGCTATAGTTCTCAGATTATTATAAGCTCAATCAGTATATTTATATCATTATTTATGCTTTGTGTATTGTAAACATATACACAATCATGCAGTTACATGATAGCAATAAATAATATCAAAGCTACCCATACTATAAAGGTCATTGACAAAGCCTATGGTCAAAATGTGAATACATTATGTGTAATCGCCCTCTCGTGCCAGCAAAAACAACACGTTGGCAGGTTGTCATTTTTGACAGTTCTACTTTCACTTTCATTTTGTGATATCAAAATATTAACAATTATGCGGCTGAGAAAAATATCGCCATTTCTTTTTGACGATGCTGGAACAGCGTCGTCCAAGGTTTCATAACTAGTAGAAAAATTTCTCACAATGGCGACCTATGTAAAAGACCGAGCCAGTCCGATTGAGATAACTCGATTTTTCAGTTACTTCCCTTTTGCATTCGCCACTGCGTAGGAGATTGCTCGTCATTGATTACATTCTCCTAGCAGAGTTGTCGTTCGTGTTTCAACATTCAACAATGGCCGCCCCCATCAGAGTCTCGAGTCAAAACTTTCTTACTGCTTAAATTGGCTTGTTTCGCTATTTAGAAGCTTTCATTTAGGATATATGAATTATTTATTCACTTAATCTCCGCTAATGACAACAAAGGATGGAATTCGAAGGATGTATTCGATGTGAATGCATCACTTTCTATGGCTTCGCCCATGAGAGACTTGATAACAATCGTGTCAAAACTTTCTTACAGCTTAAATCGGCTTGTTTCGCTATTTAGTAATGCAACAATTAATGGAATTCGAAGGATATATTCAATGTGAATTAAGCACTTTCTGGATCTCGACAGTTTGACAAGGCAAAACTGGTATACTGATGATACTGGTATTTTTAGTTATCAATTTAAGTCACACTTTGCTTTATAAATTTTGTTTAAGCATTTTGCGACTTATTGAATGGCTATGATACCCGATATCAACATGTCATATGGGATTTGCATATCACCAAGCTGTCCTGAAATACAACATTGAATACAAACTCTTTAGTCAAATTACTGGTAAGTATGAATTCTTTCTCCTTTATATTGAAGTAGTTGAAATAACTAGACGTAATTTACCGTTTAGTCCATGTATATTGACCTCATATTTATAGGAGTAGATATTATGTTAAAAGGGGCCTTTTCACAGATTTTGACATGTTTTGAAGTAAGTCATTAAATGCTTTATATTGATAAATGTAAACATTGGATATTAAAAGCTCCAGTTAAAAATCCAAAATAAAATTCTTTTAAAAAAATTAGTCCGCAGCAGGGCTCGAACCAGTGACCCCCTTAGTCCTGGAGTAAAAACGCATTAGCCTGCTCGACTATTCTGGCAAGTATGAATGGTTGACGTATTTTATACCTAGTATAAGCAATCTTCGTAGTTTCACACAATTAAACAACAACAACATAACTCTCCAAATTATTCAAACGTTTCGCGTTGCAACGCTTTATAATTTTTAAATCGTTAAAATATGCATATAATGGCTATATTAGACCATGGTAAATGTTCAGTAATACTGTTCCTAAAAATAACATAACTAAAATGAAAATTTGCAAATCCGATACAACTTTTTTCAATTTTTGTCAATTTACCTAAACGTGAAAAGATCCCTTTAAAGTTAAATGAACCATATCCCAGTAAAAGAGACATTGAGGCGATTGTGGCCAGCTTAGATCCAGTTCAGCCTGCAGTTGCTTGAAAGCTGTTTGCTTAAGAGCGGTTTCTGACAATGACAAATAGTTTAATTGGATACATATTAGACTGCCCTTTTTCTGTGACCTGGCTAATTAAATTCAGAAGCCTGGTAACAGTTTAACGTTAATGTTACCAATGTGTCAGACCAGGGCCTGGATTTTGAAATCTAGGACATGCATGGTCAGAAGATGTCATTAAAGATTATACATTTTTTCAAACACATACAAATGCATACAAATATAAATAGTAAAATGCACCAAGTCAGAAGGCATTTGACTTCGGCTGGTGCCTTGGCACACCAGGTGTTTCGGTTGCAATAGTTTGATGGACTCACTACTTGGATGTGTAGTTACATTATTTACAGTATATCAAACAGTATTTAGCATGAACCAATTATTTTTTCAAACATAAATTATTGATGTAAAATGCTTGAAGGAATAATATTTAAGGTTTAAGAAGGCATTTTCTTTTTGTTTTAAAGGATATATTTAAAAATTATATTTTTCATGATTTTTTTGGCAACAAGGGGTAATGCATTTTTAAAAAATGTGATTAATTTTCTGACAAAAAACTGGTACCATGAGTAGCATGAAACAATAATTTTTTAAACATTTGTAATTGATGAAAAATGATTGCAAAAATAATATCTAAGGTCATATAAAGCATTTTTATGACCCCATCCGAAGAAGAGGGGGTTTATTGCTTTGCACATGTCGGTCGGTCTGTCGGTCTGTCGCTCCGTCCACCAGGTGGTTTTCCGGATGATAACTCAAGATCGCTTGGGCCTAGGATCATGAAACTTCATAGGTATATTGATCATGACTCGCAGATGACCCCTATTGGTTTTCAGGTCACTAGGTAAAAGGTCAAGGTCACGTTGACAAAAAACATATTCACACAATGGCTGTAACTACAACGGAGAGCCCATATGGGGGGCATGCATGTTTTACAAACAGCCCTTGTTTATTTTATTTTAATAGGTTACTCTGAAAATTCTATTTTTCATGATTTATTTTTGCAACAAGGTGTTATGAAATTTAAAAAATGTTACGGGATTTTTAGACCAAAACTGTACTATGATAATACTATGATGCACTTCGCCAAAACATTTATAATTATATTGTTTATTCTTGAAAATGTATTTCCCCTATTCACTAAAAATAACACTTTTGATCAGAAAATTCATATATAATGATGTTTACTTTTATTTTCAAGAATCATAATGCCTCTTTTTAGTTGTATTTAGCCACAAGTTCTTGTCAGCCACTTAAGGGTTATATGTTGCCTTTCTTTTACTAAATGAAAAATAATTCTACACTTTGAGACATTCATAAAATATTGTATGTCTTTACAACACCGACAGGCTAATAAATTTATATATCAAGTACTTCCATACTAAAAGGACCATTCTAGGCGGGCAACCTAGCAACCTTGATTTGTTCATATCTTCCTATCAATCTGTTATATGTGTTATGAGTCATTTGTTCGGAGAACATTTAATGTTTGTTATAACTTTTAAATAATTCAATGTTCAAAGTGATATTGTTATTGACCGATAAACCAACATACTGATTAAAGGGAATATTTTATTAATTATTTGCATTTTATCTAACATGAGAAATATTTGCCTAAATGTTTTTCAAACTATAGAGAAATCTATATACAATTAATAATTAACGACGTTTAACAAAAAAAAAGAAATAGTAAAATGGTTTCCGGATGATAACTCAAGAACGCTTATGCCTAGGATCATGAAACTTCATAGGTACATTGATCATGACTTGAAGATGACCCCTATTAATTTTCAGGTCACTAGGTCAAAGGTCAAGGTCACAGTGACCCGAAATAGTAAAATGGTTTCCGGATGATAACTCAAAAACGCTTATGCCTAGGATCATGAAACTTGATAGGTAGATTGATCATGACTCGCAGTTGACCACTATTGATTTTCAGGTCACTATATCAAACGTCACGGTGACCTGAAATAGTAAAATGGTTTCCTGATAAAAACTCAAGAACACTTATGCCTAGGATCATGAAACTTCATGTGTGCATTGATCATGACTCGCAAGTTACCACTATTGATTTTGAGGTCACTAGGTCAAGGTCACGGTGACCCGAAATAGTTAAATGGTTTCCGAATGATAACTCAAGAACGCTTATGTCTAGGATCATGAAACTTCATAGGTTCATTGATCATGACTCCCAGATGAACCCTATTGATTTTCAGGTCACTAGGTCAAGTTCACAGTGACCCGAAATAGTAAAATGGTTTCCGGATGGTAACTCAGAACGCTTATGCCTAGGATCATGAAATTTCATAGATACATTGATCATGACTCGCATAAATTATGACCCCATTTGAGGTCACTAGGTCAAAAGTCAAGGTCACGGTGACCCGAAATAGTGAAATGGTTTCCGGATGATAACTCAAGAACGCTTATGCCTAAGATCATGAAACTTCATAAATACATTAATCATGACTCGCAGATGATCCCTATTTAATTTCAGGTCACTTTGTCAAAGGTCAAGGTCACGGTGACCCGAAATAGTAAAATGGTTTCAGGATGATAACTCAAGAACGTTTATGCCTAGGATCATGAAACTATATAGGTACATTGATCATGACTAGCAGATGACCCCTAATGATTTTCAGGTCACTATGTCAAAGGTCAAGGTCACAGTTACTCAACTTTGAAAAATGGTTTCCAAATGATAAGTCAAGAATGCTTACGCCTATGATCATGAAACTTCTTAGGTCAAGGTCACGGTGACCCGAAATAGTAAAATGGTTTCAGGATGATAACTCAAGAACGTTTATGCCTAGGATCATGAAACTATATAGGTACATTGATCATGACTCGCAGATGACCCCTATTGAGTTATAGGTCACTAAGTCAAAGGTCAAGGTCACGGTAACTTGACTCAGTAAAATGGTTTCCGGATGATAACACAAGAAAGCTTGTGCCTAGGATCATGAAACTTCATTGATCATGACTCGCAGATGACCCCTATTGATGTTCAGGTCATTAGGTCAAAGGTCAAGGTCACAGTGAGTCAAAACAGTTTAATGATTTCCAGATGATAACTCAAGAATGCCTTCGTATATGATCATGAAAATTCATAGGTACATTGATCATGACTTGCAGATTACCCCTATTGATGTTTAGGTCACTAGGTCAAAGGTCAAGGTCAAAGTGACTCAAAGCAGTAAAATAGTATCCAGATGATATCGCAAAAATGCTTACGCCTAAGACCATTAACTTTATATGTACATTGATCATGACTGGTATTTAACCCTTATTGATTTTCATATCACTTGGTCAAAGGTCAAGGTCACAGTGACACATAACAGTAAAAAGGTTTCCTGATGATAACTCAAGAAAAGCAAGGCCTAGGATCATGAAACTTCATAGGTAAATTGATCATGACTGGCAGATAATCCCTTTTGATTTTCAGGTTACTAGGTCAAATGTCAAGGTCACAGTTACAAAAAATGTATTCACACAATGGCTACCACTACAACTGACAGCCCATATGGGGGGCATGCATGTTTTACAAACAGCCCTTGTTTGTCTTATGTTGGTAAATGTTCATCTCTGTCAATTCTAGGTTAAGTTTTAAAGTAGGTCATATGTAGTCCAAACTAGGTCAACAAACCAAATCACAGAAAATGTTAGTGAACACTCCAGAGGTCACATTTTCTTCCAGATCTTCATGAAAATTGGACAGAATTGAATGTTATCTCGATGAAATAAAGTTTCAGTTTGAAAGTTGGTAGTTTGTCAAAAACTAGGTCATTAGGTTAAAATATAGAAAACTTCCTTTACCTTTCTACAGGTCACATTATCTTCCTGATTTTCATGAAAATTGCTTACAATGATCTTTATCAAATCAAAAGCTGAATTTGCAAGTTGGTCCTGGCAGGCTAAAGCTAGGTTACAACTTATTCAAATCATACACATGTTTTTGACACTAAAGAAGGAGTTTTGGTTGAGCGATACAGGTCTATCTTGTTTTAGAACAGCCTGTAGTAAGAAAGGGAAGGTATTGTATTTGTTTCAAAAGTAACATTTTATTGTTATTGGAAGTAACTGAGCAATTATATGATGTCATAGTTTTGGTTATTTTGCTCACTTGTTATGATGTGACAAGGTGAGCTTTTGTTATCACTCTTTGTTGTATTTTATCCAAAGTTTATTGTGAACACATAAGATAATTTGGGTGTCACCTTTTTGCCAAATTCTTACAAAACTAGTCACCTCTATGTCATTTTTGTTTTCATATTTTATCAAAAAATAGGGAACTAGGTCAAATATAAGAAAAGGTCTGTTAATACTTTAGTGGTCACATTCTCTCTCTGATCCACTTGAAAATTGGTTAGAAGATTATTTTGAATGATTTCAAAGTCAAGCATGAAAGTAGCATATTTAACATTTAGGTCACAAGGTCTAGTCTCAGTGATTAACAGGTCACGTTCCAAAGTGGGTCATGTGCTTCCAAGCAGTTGATCAATAACTAAAATCATAAAAATCCATGTTAAAACTTACATTTTTTACCTGATCTTCATGGCAGTTGATCAGAATGTTCAAATAAATAAGAGTAGGATCTTGGTAACAAGACTCAACTAGATCGGATAGACGCAAATAGTTTGTTCATACTCACAATGCATTTTTTTCTAGATCTTCATGAAAAATTAGTTAACACCACTAGGAAACAATCAGTTTCAGATGAGCCACATTGTGCTGTTAAAGCTATCTTTGTATAGTATAGATTGTTACAAAACCTTGTTTATCAATAAAAATAAATGAAAAAAATGGCTTTCTAAAACTTGTAGTCTTGGATGTTATATTCATCAATTTGTCATCTACGACAATCTTTTGAGAAGAAAAACAAAGTTTGATAATTATTATACCCCAACATACTGTGATTGGGGGCTAGCACAGGAATTCTCAATTATGTTCCTAGAAAAATAATGGGTTAGCATATTGTTGCTGTTTTATCCAGTTGTCTGGACCATTTCTCCCAAAAGAATTTTAAGTTCAAATATGAGATATTTAGGTAAATAAATTTCATTGAACTGATTGAAGGGATGCAGTGTCCAAGAACGAAAACGATTGCACCTCAACCATTAACTATTGGCCTGCGGATAAATGACAAGCAATAAAAATTACACAATTGCGGTGATGTAGATTAACTTAAATGGATGCTTATTTATGTTATGCTTTCCGGTGATTTATACAGAAATATCAGTGAAATAAACTGGTATTTCACTTTTTTAAACAGTAAAAAATAACAGTGAAAATATCGATATTTTTCGCATTTTTTCTGGGAAAATCGATATGCCACCGAATCCAACAAATATCTTCAATATATCCATCCTCTTCAAAAGCATCGTCAAACCAGTACTTTCAGTACTTTGATTATATACATAGTACAGTATGCGACAGTAGTCATCATTGTATGCCCCGCCATTCAAAGAATGTTCGTCTGTTCGTGCCTCCGAAGTTTTGTGATGAGCATAGCAGTTTAGTTTTTTGTTGCATACTGTATACAAGTGAAATATATATACAGTATACACTTATATTTGAAAACAGAAAATAGGGTAATTTTTCAAAATTTTAATTTCTGTCAATATCTGTTGTAAGCACAAACACTTCATGTATGGTCACATAATGGTGTATGTACATGCATTACATTTAGAGCCCTGGTGAATGCTTGGGGGAACTGTCATTATATTAAATAATAAGTACACAAGTTATACATTTACTCAAAATACTGTGAATTGTATAGCAATGTTCATCATGCTGTGGATAGATCTAGTATTGTTAGTTGAAGTAGATTTAATTAATTACTTCTTACAATTATAACGTGCATGTGTTCTCTTTAAAGGTTCTTCCAGGGTCTTCCAATGCAACAGCGAAGACCGAGTCGATGCAAGACAGGGTAGCCAGACAACGTGCGATCACTGCTGCATTCATAAGTGAGCACTGTCTGCCAGTCTCGATAGCCCCAGAACTTCTTGAATTTGCGAAAAGATTGTGTCAAGACAAGGAAGCGCTGAACAGAACAACCATCTCTAGATCTAGCGCCATTTACATATACACACATGGTGTTGCAAGATGCATGAAAGAAGAATTATCTATAAAACTTAAAGGCCAGGCTATATCATTAAATGTTGACGAAGCTACCAACCATAACAATGACAATATATTAAATGCCCTGGTTCAATATTATGATGAAGAAACTGGCAAAATAGAAATAGCCCATCTTGGGTCCAGAAAACAGAACTTTGCTACTGCAGCGAAAATCCTAGAATCTCTTGAAAGTATTTTGGCAGAGTATGGTCTTCAGTGGTCACAGGTGATAAGTATCCTGATGGACAATTGTTCAACAAGGAGAGGTGTCCGAGGGAGTTTGGAAACCCTTATACGAGCGAAAAACCCAAATCTGCTAGATTTAAGTGGGGATACGGTGCACATGATCAACAATGTTGCCAAGACTTTGCTTAATTGTGTAGACAAAACCATGCCAATGTTTGCTTCAGACAAGTTTTATGACATTGAAGAATCACCAAAAGTTAAAGAAATCTTCAGTGAAATACAGAATCTGATGAATGGAAAAACATCTAAGCACTTGATCCTCCCTATATCTAGCAGATTTTTGCAGATGAATGTCGTAGCTTGCAGACTGATGGAATGTATGGACTTTCTGACAGTCTACTACTATGGATATCTGACTGAGGAGGAAAAGACAAAACACAGGTTTGTATTTCCTGTTTTCACAGAAGCATGCATAAGTCGGTTTGTTACTTCATGATGTAACATGTATAAATGAAATTTGATAATTTATATCAATTAAAAAAATCAAAGTTCTGCATCCTAAAAAAAAATTACATGATGCCTATGTTTTGAACTCAAACATGTTAGTCATTATAATTGTAAACTTGATATGTACTTTTTTTCAGACTCCTGATAAGCAACATCTTTGAGTCTCATGATGTGACAGTGGAGGCCCAGGCAGTTATTACATTGCTACAGATGTCCCAATACAGACAGCAGAAGTAAGCCACCAGTACTGAACGAAAGGACCGTATTGTGGATCATCTGTTTCAGAATAGGCGGGAAACTTTTGTTAAATTAAATTTGCGTAGAGGACTACTAGACACGTTCCAAGGGTTTGTGAAAACATTTCAAACTGAAAAACCTCTCATTCACACCCTGCACGAGCAAATGTTTGACATCACAAGAGACCTGTTGGGAATGTTTATCTTACCTGAGCACATTCCGAACAGCATAACCGACCTCCTAAAACTTGATGTTACAGACAGAAATATACAAAAGCTGGACAGGGACCTTGGAGTTGGGAAGTACGCATTTACAGACTTGAACAAGGCACGTCTAGACAAACGGTGCAAGTACTGGACTGCAAAGCTGTACACTGACTTGCGCACTGGCTTCATCATGGCTGCTAAGAAGATGCTGAGTCCTCCATTAGGCAACATAACTTTGCGGAGACCTGCTGCTCTTGATCCAAATTGGCCAATCACAGTCAGACCTCAGCATCTTTGAAGTGACTGTGCCAAAGCTTGCCCAACATGTTTAATGACATGGAAGCTGGTAAACTTGCAGTGGAAGTTGACAGATACTGTGTTAGCCAGCAAGTGAAATAATTAGCCAGTGAAAGGTCAAAGGTAAAAAAAATAATTCAAAGCGGCGTTATCATGAAGCTGCACATTTTGAGTGGTGTAGGTTCAAGGTCAAGGTCAACCTTCAAGATCAAGGTCATCCTTCAAGGTCAAAGGTCAAACAAAATATAAAAAAATTCAAAGCGGCGTTATCATGAAGCTGCACATTTAGAGTGGTGGAAGTTCAAGGTCAAGGTCATCCTTCAAGGTAATTAAAAACAAAAAAATCAAAGCGGCGTTCTCATGAAGCTGCACATTTTGTGGAAGTTCAAGGTCATTCTTCAAGGTCAAGGTCATCCTTTAAGGTCAAAGGTCAAATAATAATTTCAAAGCGGTGTTATCAAGAAGCTGCACATTTTGAGTGGTGGAAGGTGGAGGTCATCCTTCAAGGTCAAGGTCATCCCTCAAGGTCAAAGGTCAAAAAAATATTTCAAAGCAGCAATCCCATAAAGCTGCACATTTTGAGTGGTGGAAGTTCAAGGTCAAGGTCATCGTTCAAGGTCAAATGTATAAAAAAACAATAAAAATTTTCAAAGCGGCGCAATAGGGGGCATTGTGTTTCTGACAAACACATCTCTTGTTTAATTCAAACATGGTTAAAAAACACAAATATTTATTTTTATTTTTTTTATTTTTGAAATACCGTCCAACCATCCCACCCAAGAACCAAGAATCCCCCCCACAAAAAATATATTAATTTTTATTTTTTTTGGGGGGGGGCATTTTTTTGGCATTTTTGGAAGATAATGTTATAAATGACCACACCCCCACACTATACATCCCTCTCCTCTTCACCCCTCCCTCCTTTGTGATTGAAATTGAGATAGATCCCTACACCTTTAAAAAGAAAAATATATCAGAGGTCTGCACCTGCAAGGCCGTGCTCATGTTACTTAATTGTGTTGATTTGTTTCTTCCAAATATGACAATTTTTATCGGACTTTTACAGGATTAACTAAGCAGTCCTGTTTTAATTCATTGTTTCTAAAGCCATGTGCTATTGCTATCAATGACAATAACACATTCATGCATTAAGCACAATTCGTCAAATATCAGGTTTTAATTTAAGTGTGCGATGCTTTACCGATCCTCGGCAATGGACGTCTGATTGCCCGTGAACCTCTCACCCCTGGGGACAAAGTCGCAGTTGCTTGTGACGATGGTTTCATACCGGTGGGTATCACCTTCCTCACATGCGCTGCTGACAGATCCAGGATTAGACACCCTTCATGTGTGCTGCGTGAGTTCATAAAGAATGCTTTAGATGTAGTATACATTGTGAAAAGGAATATTGCTAATAATTTCGATGAATTAAAAAAACAGGCTATGTTATTGTAACCTTGCCTATATGGAATTTTATCAATCTTACTCACTTTGATAACAGCAAACGAGTAATTATAGCAAACAATTACAATCCGATTTTGGATAGCGGCTTTATACATATTTGATCAAATCTATCCGTAGAGATAAAAGAGCCAAAACAGTGCGGCCTGATACCTGAAGTGCTTATCGGCGGTGTGGACACGAACAATGCACCGCTGAAGGAAGGAGCAGTGGTGACATTCACATGCAAAAAGGGATACGCTCCTAAGACGAACAACCTCCTCCGATGTGACTCGACCGGAACATGGCTCGGAACGCCCGAATGCGTAAAAGGTATTATTTTTATTTTAGTCTTCATTAAATGTGTATTAGTTTGCCAGATAATTTTCCATCATTTATGTGGTGGATGTGTAACCAATACTGATTAACTAGCATCGTTTTTAAATAAGGTTTTTTTTAAAAAAAATTACTTTTTATGTTTTGTTTTTAATAAGATTTGTCTCCCGGGAAAGCAAATATTCATTTTCTCCTATTGCTCGATTATTCCCACCCACCTCAAAGATATATATTTACGAAGAAAGTTAAATAAATGTATTAATAAATATTTCACTCCAGTTCTTGAATTTTTAACTCCTTCATATGCTTTCGAGATCTGATGTTTATTAAAGATTATAACACTTATCACACTTATTTTGTTATTTTACCTAAACTTTATTACAAAACTATGTTACCGTTTTTGTTGTATTTCATTCAACTAAATACTCAATTTATGACGTATCTCATGTGAATTAATTTCTGGGACAAAACAAACAAGTTGATGTAAGAGTCTCTGAATGTTTGGGTAACGCTTCTAACGTTTGTTTATCAACAGTTAATTGAATTTTAAATTTTAAACATATTTCGGATTGTTTGTTTGACTTGCATAATTAAACACTTTAATATTACTTAATTACTTAAAGACAATTAATCGTTGCAAATATTTCCTAAAATGCTCAAAGCATGTTTTTTGTCGAAAATGGTTAGAGGGCTAATCAAAAAATTCCAAAAAATGGTGTGGTTTAAATTAAATTCAAATTTATGAATGGAAGAAAACAAGGAAAGGCCAATCGTTTTAAACTTCATTGTATTGACAATTATAAAATGATTCAACCGGGAAACGATTTTATAATTTGGAATGATTTGGATGTTTTTGCTTGATCACTTATATCACTTCCACTTTATAAGAAACCGAATGGTAGGATTATGTGCACTCAAATCTTTTAATGCAAATGACACTGAATACAGCCCCTCTAAGGACAAATTTTGTTTACTAGTATCTTACTTAAATTCTTTTCTAAATGTAGCTCTTAAGTTCAATGACTAATATCTGGCAATGCAATACATTTACTGGTGCATATAAAAAAATAGCCAAATATGTGAACAATTCCCTGGAATACATTCAAGTATGTTTATCAGATCAGTTATGCTAGTAGATATAGTAGTATATGAAATAAATAACACACCCAAAAACGTTGATTTAACGTATTGTCAACATGGTGATTGTTATGTTCCCTGACTATCCTATCGTTTAATTTATTCGTT
Organism: Dreissena polymorpha; assembly: GCF_020536995.1. Taxonomy (NCBI): domain Eukaryota; kingdom Metazoa; phylum Mollusca; class Bivalvia; order Myida; family Dreissenidae; genus Dreissena; species Dreissena polymorpha. Next base: position 15,787,686 of record NC_068358.1, on the reverse strand, counting down.
AGGTTTGTTCTCTTTTGACAACGAAAATGTTTCCACTTCAAGTGATTCTACCAACAAGCATTCAGTAGTTATTATCTAATAAAGAATATTTTGAGGTTTTCACGTAAGCGGGACTTTATAAAAAAACTTTTATTAGGGCATTCGTTTATATTCCCCTAATCTCATTCGTTTTGCCATTTCTTGTTTGTCTGCATGCTTTCAATTCTCGTTTCGTAAATATGTTAGTAAATTTAAAAGAACAAGTGGATATAATCGCATGTTTTTTAGTTACAGCATGTTCAGCATCTTCTCTTCCTACTGAACGCTCAACAAGCCTCCCCAGCAGAAGTAGGCGACCAGTCTGTTGGCACTGTGGTGAATTATGTGTGCACGACTTCGTCAGACTTTTCTCCCCTTCCTCTTCCCCTTTGATTGATGGCATTTGTCTGTAGCAGCACTGGGTCTTGGATTGGGAACGCGGTGTGTTTATAATAAACGTATACGACCCACGGATACCCAAGACCCCTTATGATTGTTGATGAGTTATGTAACTTTCAATAAAATAAACTACAATATAGCGCAGTTGCTTAGTTAAACGTTGTAATGCCTCTATTGGGAACGCCAGCTTCGTTCTTTGTTTATTTTATCAAGAAAGAAAATTTACTTACCTTTTCCATTTTTGTCCCTCTGAAACTCCTTAAGAAACTTGCTAGCGTCCTTTTTTCATTTTTTAATATCATATTTTAATATCATCTCAAACAATTGACTTCAACTTTTATGCAGAAATTGTATATAATATGAACATACTTTAAACAATAATTGATATGTTGATGTTGTAAATGTATAACCTTGTTTTTTATATGTATACGAGATGTATGTTTAAATTGAATAAAAACAGAAAATTTACTACATAACTCGATACCGTAAATCTAAATAAAACTAAAAGTCAACACAATTTGTAATCTGTGATTTTTTTACAACGTTCTTTTTATTTACAATTAATGCACCTAACAATATAGCACCTATATAGGAAATACCCGCTTTGAAAGACAACTCAACAGGACGACCTTGATATCGGGATTGTGAAAAGGGTCAATTGAATCGGAACAAAATGAACATGTTCCCGAAAGCAAATTGGCCCAAAGATAAGTGGGCATCAAAACATGAATGGACAAACGCAACTCTTCGCAACGGTTACATCACATAGACACTGTTCAGAATACACTCCACTTCGACAAACTGGGTGTTAAGATTAAACTGGCTGGACCGTTCTGACAGGAACATCAATGGGTTTAAAGTAAAACCAGATAGCACAGTGTTTCGTTGACGAGCAGAATATATTTTTGTTCAATATTACTAGTGTACAATGCCAACTGGTTTATGATAAATAATAATTCCATCAATGTGCTCTTACGAATTTCCCGCCATTCCCACAGTTTACTCAACTTTATCAATACCCGATCAGGCCGTTTTTCGAAGTGTCTTATTTGAAACTGAAGACAACCATTAAGAAACCACTCTGAAGAGTAAGCCACGTCAAGATATCTTTGTGATTTTAATATGCGTCGTATATTTTGACTTAGATCACGTGAATCGGATAGAGATTAAGAGCTAGAGAGATCTTAATCATTTGCAAGAACTTTTATAAATTTAATTATCATACACACGTTTGAAAATGAAAAATCTTAAAAGCAGTTATTCGGAACTGTTTGACCGCCAATTTTTATGAAGTGCAATTAAAAATAACCATAGTCAATTTAATTATCCTCGTTGATCAATCCACTTTAACGTACACAAATGCTGTTTAATAACTTATATAAAAGTGAATGTCAACATTAACAATTAGCAAAAGTGGTAATAGTATACATATTATTACATCGTGACTGCATCTGTTTACTTGTTCACCATTTGGAAGCGTAGCCACTGATTAAAAACTTTAAAAAGAAGTTTCGAAGCGGGACAAAAATGACTGAGCCCCCCCCCCCGTCCCCGCCGAAAATAAAATCTAGGTAATCGAATTATATTCAAGCAAGTTCGCTAATCTGTTTCAACGAAATATCGTTTATGTTATGGGTGTGTGAAGTAAATAAACTGTAACTTATTAACGTATTTGTTTATGCAGAATGTTATTTTCCTTTCAGTTGTCATTATCATAACAAGATTTGGTTACTATAAGAAAGAAAAAGGATCCCTCTGCATCAATTACAATAATACATAAATAAACATGTCAGAAATATTGTGACGCACACAAACACACATTAATGGAATATCATATACGTAAATATGACCATTCTCACATATAATACACCGATATCCAAGTCGGCCAGATGTAAACCCCGTTATCAAGCCGATTAAATATTTTTAGTATACCACCACATTGATATCTGCTTGATATCCTGTTGCCTTATATCTTTTTTATATCGCGGTCAACAGGAAGTTCATATATCAGTCACGTGTGGAGGCTACTAAGCCTTAATTAATATGTTTTGTTTTATTGTAAAACTGAATCAGATTTATCAAAACAAACAATTTGATATCAAGAGGTATAACATTTAATCCACAAACAGAAACAAAAACAGAAAAACAGAAAAACACGTATTTTCCAAATATAAATAAGTACATGCTGCTGACGTCATGTAACAAACGGACTACTTTTTTTGACACGCCTTCATATGCAAAGGTCAAAGGTTATGTCAAAAGTTCAGCACTTAATATAAACAGACCAAACAAATAAAACAAACAATAAAACACCAGTAAAAATAGTAAAAAATAAAATAGTAACACACTTCACAATAAAACCTTATGTAATATGCATTAAATAATGAAATAATTTTAAATCATAAGTGATTATTAAGGTTACAGTTTGCAAATTTTGCCAAAGGAATTGTGTTTGGGAATGCTAGTTAAAGCTAATTTCTTTTGAAAATAAGGTCTTATACATAAAAAAACATATTTAATACAATAAAAAACATTACCATGTCAGACTTTGTGGAAGGAGGTAAGATGACATTGTTTGGGACGGTTTAATGGAGGAAGTTGTTATGACGATCTTAGGAAGACTTTGCCAATCAGTTAGGAATAAATCTGAGTGTTTAATAAACTATTTGAGAAAAGAACGAATGCAAATGTCAATTCAAATGAAAGTCATTTAGAATCTCTTACTGAAACAAAATCAAAAACTGACAACAGTGAAAACATATCAGACGCCATAGAAATAACAATTTAAGATGTAAAAAATTAATTCAAGAATGATAGTTATGAATACGAGCCTGTCACATTGCATAGCATCGTGGGAAGCTTTAAGCGGAAACTTCAAAGACCTAAGTATCCATGGAGCAGTGGTCCAGAATTTTCCCTACAGGTGACTGCAAGTCCATATAAACGGACTCACAGAGCCTTTGATAATTTTTGCTATGGCGGCTCTGGCAGTCCATATGCACCCCTTCATAAACATGGGTGCAGCTCAGCGCAGCGAATCCGTGCGCTTTACTAAACAGACGTCGTTCGAGACAAATAGAGGAAAATAATGAATAAACTTCATAAACATGTTAAATTTACCTGAATGGCATGCACCCTATAAAAACACGACGATGTTTTAACACACTTATCTCGCTGACATGTTTATGTTTAAATTTCAAACAGTGTATTCTGTATCGAATACGACATCGTTATCGACTTAATAGGCTGGAGCACATAACCCGACGTGCAAAATATTGGTGTACTGCGACCTAACCAATATTGAGTCAATTTTCCAATATGGCGGATACAGCGTACACAACAAAACCTAAGTCAATAAAATCAATTAATTCTTGCTTTAATGGTACCATTTAGATAAGTTTGTGGTTTAGATAGGTAAACTTTAATAAGTTCTTGCAGTTTCAGTGTTCCTTAACCCTTGCATTGTTGATAACATTTTGCACCCATGGACAAGAGAGAGAGCGCATTGCAACTCTCAGCCTAAGCTGAGAGTTCAATTATTGCAACTAAGGTGACTGCCTGAAAGCAAAGCAGAACAATCTAAAAATAACAAAAAGGAAAAGGTAAATCTAATCAATGTTTAATCACGGCAGAAACTTGGTGATTTTTTTCCCCAAAATGTTGAAAACTATTGCAATCGAGGCCGGTTTTGAAAAAAAAAAAAACATAAGTAGAAATCATTCTGCTAGAAAACACCTTGTTCAAAAACTAAGGGAATTCAATATCGCACCCACCGAAATCATGCAAATAACAGGACACAAAAACGTACAGACTACAGTCGATAATCAACTAAAGTGAAATTTCCGAACAAACACAAAAAAGATGTTCAAACCTTTTGGCAACATGTTTTACTGCAACTCCATCTGTTACATGCACTTCTGTCAACACTTCCGAAATGGACATTTTCTCTCCCCACCCACCCGGCAGTTTCACAAGCACAGTTTCCTGGCCAAAATCCAATAAATGGCATGTTTTTTTGGAGCTGCACTTAACGTGCAGAACCTCAATATCTACGCACAACTACCACAGTAAACCAAACGCGCAGTATGTATTCCAAATTCTTATAAAAAGCATACTTCAATTCTTTACACGTGTTGACACTGCGAAGACGTGAGCGACTTTACTGGCCTGACATGTTGAAACGGTTATCAAGTTTTGCCTTTAAAATGCATAACATATGCTTTCATTTTGTGTAATAAAGTATTGCTGCTTAAAGTTTTGTTGCAGAATTAAAGAAGAAAGAGAAAGAAACAGCGTTATTTAATTACATTAAATGGCGCTACTTTTCGTGTTGAGGAACAATGCTATTTTTAGAAAGATTCATACGCGATAAACGAATGCGGCGGCTCCAGGGCGTAGCGATTATTTTTCATTATTTCTTGAAAAACGGGGTGAGTGGTGTCAGTAGTATGATAAACAGAAAAACAGGTTACTGCCTTATCGTTTTGTAATATATCAGGCTCGGCAAGCCTCGCCGTTATCTTATTCTAAGCCTCGCCTGATATATTACAAAACGATAAGGCAGTAACCTGTTATTCTCTATATATTGATCAAATATCAAGCCAAAAAACAAATGAACCGTGCTCTGTTAAAAGGGGGTTTAATGCATGTGCCTATTATAAACATTTTCGTTCCTGTTATACTCATGTACATGGCTGGAGCAAACTAATATACACGAGCTGATTTAACTATTCATATGCATATATGAATTATATGTCTGTATATATGTCGTCCGACCTAGCTACGCCTATGCGCTCTCGGATAAATAGACAACAAGTCGTGGATCTTTTGTCTGATAGTTTTGGATAGGAATGAATCCCTGTAACAAATATGTAAATAATAATAATATATATATATAATAATAATAAGAAGAAGAAGAATTAGAATAATAACAATAATAATACACGAAATACAATCAATAGAAATGGCGGTATGCATAGGGACCGTTAAGTAAAAATATTCTATTATACTACATATATATACAAGGGATACAACTGTGAAAATTCCTGCACACAACCATGGTGTAAACAATAGCGAAAAATTTGCTTCCAAACGCAATAAATACACCAATTAAACTGTATTACAACAGCCAAGACATTTATCTTTCAGAAAATAATTTTTTTTTTTTATTCAATATCATACATACGATGTAAACATGTTTATGATCATACAACATAGTGATTGTACAAAAGCAATAAAGTTCAGACATGTTGTACAAGATATGCTAATATATATATATATATATTATTTTTTTTAGAGAGAAAAGAAAAGAACAACAGAGAAATAGTTATGAAAAGTGATGAGTTGTATAAAGTCGGAAGAAAGCATACTGGACTTGTGTGTTTTGTTGTATATTCACAATGATCTTGTCAGATTGAAAAATAAAAATAAAAAAATAGACAAAACTATTTTTGAGAGATAAACTAACATGAAAGTGAAATGTATATAAGTGGACAAAACATTATGAGAATTTAATCCGATCCCATTTTTGTTCAAAGATTTGTAATGTGTCATTACTGAGGGCTATTTCTTTCTCAATCTGGATTTTTAGTTTAAGACTATGGACAAAACAATTAAAATTTGGTACTTGTTTTTTGTACTTCATGTTTAAGATAAAATATTTCATCAATATAACCATAAAATTCACAATATTATTATAGTCTATTGATTTCAATGAGTTAATTCCGAAACTTACATTTAAGAAAGATAGTTTAACGTTTAGTTGATGTTGTTCAAGAAAAGTTATTAATTGATTCCAAATCGGCTGGATGTGTTTGCACTCCCAAAAAAGATGTTCTATAGTTTCAATGTTTTCACTGCAGAAGTCACACAGATTTGAGTTAGATAATTTGCATTTAAAGAGATATTTATTTGTAGCTATAATTCTATGGATGTATTTATATTGAAAATTTCTCAGTGTGCTTTCAATAGTTGCTTTATATGGCATGGTAAATATGTGTTTCCAATTAAGTTCATTTTCTCCAAAAAGGGCTTGCCATTTATTTTGGATTTTGGAGTTTTCTGTAGGGTTTTTAATTTGTAGTGTGTAAAATATTTTATTTGTTTTGTTTTTTCTTCCAAGTATGTTTTCTACAAATGTTGTTTGAGTACATGGTGTATTATTTGTATTGATTTCAGATTTAATATGTATGGGTATGCTTTTGATTAGTGTGTAGTAATTCAGAAAAATTTTTGAAGGTATTCCGTATATGTAGCATATATTATCAAAGGAGTAGAAATCCTTAATTCTGTAGTCATATAATTGGTCGACATATTTAATGCTTCGTTCAAACCAGTCTTTATAGAAAAACGTCTTATTGTTTGAAGTTATGTCTTTATTGTTCCATAAAATTGTTTTACTGCTGGTTTGGGTTTCTAAGTTATGAGTGACATCACTCCACGCTGATAGAACATCAGACAGAAATATGTTTTCGTTTGCAATTTCATGTTATATAGTATTGCTGATGTTACATTCAAAGAGTAAGGAGTCACCATATTTTTTTAGGATTTTCTGGTAGAATAATTTCCATTTACTCGTATTGGTATTGTCTAGGTATCGTTTAACCCAGCTGCATTTGATTGCATTCAAGAATGAGTCAATGTCCGTTAATTGGATACCTCCATTTTCTACAGATTGAATTAACTGAGTTCTTTTTATTTTATCAGGCTTACCGTCCCATATGAAATTAAATATTGCTGATTTAATATCGTTAATAACATCATTTGGTGGGTTTGGGAGAACTGTTAATACATATATTAATTTAGGAAGTGCAAACGTTTTCAATACTGTGTTTTTTCCGATTAGTGTAAGTTTACGATGATGCCATGATTTTAAGCAGTTTTTAAAATTCTGTAATTTGGGTAGTATGTTTTTAAGAACTGTATCCTTTTCATTATTTGTGAATGTAATTCCTAACGTTGTGGCTTCATCGGATGTCCAATTAAATTTCATTTCTTTTTTATATTGAACATTACTTTGTTTTAATTTACCTACTCGTAGCACAGTACATTTACTTTTGTTTAGTTTAAGACTCGATGTCATTCCGTAAAGGGTTAGCGACTCTATTAGGTTATGGAAGGAATCGTAATTGTCATTTAAAAAATAAGTTGCATCGTCAGCAAATAGGGATTGTTTGATTTCTTCGTCAGGTTCTAGTGATATGCCTTTTATGTGTTTATTTGATTGGATGTGATGTGATAGATACTCGATGCAAATAATAAATAGGGATGATGAGAGTGGACATCCTTGTCGAACCCCTCGTTCGATGTTAAAACTGTTTGAAAAGAAGCCATTGTTAATGATTATACTGTTAATATCGGTATAAAATAGTTTGACCCATTGAATGAGACTTTCACCAAAGTTCATATTTTCTAATTTTCCATCATTTATGTGGTGGATGTGTAACCAATACTGATTAACTAGCATCGTTTTTAAATAAGGTTTTTTTAAAAAAAAATTACTTTTTATGTTTTGTTTTTAATAAGATTTGTCTCCCGGGAAAGCAAATATTCATTTTCTCCTATTGCTCGATTATTCCCACCCACCTCAAAGATATATATTTACGAAGAAAGTTAAATAAATGTATTAATAAATATTTCACTCCAGTTCTTGAATTTTTAACTCCTTCATATGCTTTCGAGATCTGATGTTTATTAAAGATTATAACACTTATCACACTTATTTTGTTATTTTACCTAAACTTTATTACAAAACTATGTTACCGTTTTTGTTGTATTTCATTCAACTAAATACTCAATTTATGACGTATCTCATGTGAATTAATTTCTGGGACAAAACAAACAAGTTGATGTAAGAGTCTCTGAATGTTTGGGTAACGCTTCTAACGTTTGTTTATCAACAGTTAATTGAATTTTAAATTTTAAACATATTTCGGATTGTTTGTTTGACTTGCATAATTAAACACTTTAATATTACTTAATTACTTAAAGACAATTAATCGTTGCAAATATTTCCTAAAATGCTCAAAGCATGTTTTTTGTCGAAAATGGTTAGAGGGCTAATCAAAAAATTCCAAAAAATGGTGTGGTTTAAATTAAATTCAAATTTATGAATGGAAGAAAACAAGGAAAGGCCAATCGTTTTAAACTTCATTGTATTGACAATTATAAAAAGATTCAACCGGGAAACGATTTTATAATTTGGAATGATTTGGATGTTTTTGCTTGATCACTTATATCATTAATAAAATGACTCCCACTTTATAAGAAACCGAATGGTAGGATTATGTGCACTCAAATCTTTTAATCCAAATGACACTGAATACAGCCCCTCTAAGGACAAATTTTGTTTACTAGTATCTTACTTAAATTCTTTTCTAAATGTAGCTCTTAAGTTGAATGACTAATATCTGGCAATGCAATACATTTACTGGTGCATATAAAAAAATAGCCAAATATGTGAACAATTCCCTGGAATACATTCAAGTATGTTTATCAGATCAGTTATGCTAGTAGATATAGTAGTATATGAAATAAATAACACACCCAAAAACGTTGATTTAACGTATTGTCAACATGGTGATTGTTATGTTCCCTGACTATCCTATCGTTTAATTTATTCGTTAGGTTTGTTCTCTTTTGACAACGAAAATGTTTCCACTTCAAGTGATTCTACCAACAAGCATTCAGTAGTTATTATCTAATAAAGAATATTTTGAGGTTTTCACGTAAGCGGGACTTTATAAAAAAACTTTTATTAGGGCATTCGTTTATATTCCCCTAATCTCATTCGTTTTGCCATTTCTTGTTTGTCTGCATGCTTTCAATTCTCGTTTCGTAAATATGTTAGTAAATTTAAAAGAACAAGTGGATATAATCGCATGTTTTTTAGTTACAGCATGTTCAGCATCTTCTCTTCCTACTGAACGCTCAACAAGCCTCCCCAGCAGAAGTAGGCGACCAGTCTGTTGGCACTGTGGTGAATTATGTGTGCACGACTTCGTCAGACTTTTCTCCCCTTCCTCTTCCCCTTTGATTGATGGCATTTGTCTGTAGCAGCACTGGGTCTTGGATTGGGAACGCGGTGTGTTTATAATAAACGTATACGACCCACGGATACCCAAGACCCCTTATGATTGTTGATGAGTTATGTAACTTTCAATAAAATAAACTACAATATAGCGCAGTTGCTTAGTTAAACGTTGTAATGCCTCTATTGGGAACGCCAGCTTCGTTCTTTGTTTATTTTATCAAGAAAGAAAATTTACTTACCTTTTCCATTTTTGTCCATCTGAAACTCCTTAAGAAACTTGCTAGCGTCCTTTTTTCATTTTTTAATATCATATTTTAATATCATCTCAAACAATTGACTTCAACTTTTATGCAGAAATTGTATATAATATGAACATACTTTAAACAATAATTGATATGTTGATGTTGTAAATGTATAACCTTGTTTTTTATATGTATACGAGATGTATGTTTAAATTGAATAAAAACAGAAAATTTACTACATAACTCGATACCGTAAATCTAAATAAAACTAAAAGTCAACACAATTTGTAATCTGTGATTTTTTTACAACGTTCTTTTTATTTACAATTAATGCACCTAACAATATAGCACCTATATAGGAAATACCCGCTTTGAAAGACAACTCAACAGGACGACCTTGATATCGGGATTGTGAAAAGGGTCAATTGAATCGGAACAAAATGAACATGTTCCCGAAAGCAAATTGGCCCAAAGATAAGTGGGCATCAAAACATGAATGGACAAACGCAACTCTTCGCAACGGTTACATCACATAGACACTGTTCAGAATACACTCCACTTCGACAAACTGGGTGTTAAGATTAAACTGGCTGGACCGTTCTGACAGGAACATCAATGGGTTTAAAGTAAAACCAGATAGCACAGTGTTTCGTTGACGAGCAGAATATATTTTTGTTCAATATTACTAGTGTACAATGCCAACTGGTTTATGATAAATAATAATTCCATCAATGTGCTCTTACGAATTTCCCGCCATTCCCACAGTTTACTCAACTTTATCAATACCCGATCAGGCCGTTTTTCGAAGTGTCTTATTTGAAACTGAAGACAACCATTAAGAAACCACTCTGAAGAGTAAGCCACGTCAAGATATCTTTGTGATTTTAATATGCGTCGTATATTTTGACTTAGATCACGTGAATCGGATAGAGATTAAGAGCTAGAGAGATCTTAATCATTTGCAAGAACTTTTATAAATTTAATTATCATACACACGTTTGAAAATGAAAAATCTTAAAAGCAGTTATTCGGAACTGTTTGACCGCCAATTTTTATGAAGTGCAATTAAAAATAACCATAGTCAATTTAATTATCCTCGTTGATCAATCCACTTTAACGTACACAAATGCTGTTTAATAACTTATATAAAAGTGAATGTCAACATTAACAATTAGCAAAAGTGGTAATAGTATACATATTATTACATCGTGACTGCATCTGTTTACTTGTTCACCATTTGGAAGCGTAGCCACTGATTAAAAACTTTAAAAAGAAGTTTCGAAGCGGGACAAAAATGACTGAGCCCCCCCCCCCATCCCCGCCGAAAATAAAATCTAGGTAATCGAATTATATTCAAGCAAGTTCGCTAATCTGTTTCAACGAAATATCGTTTATGTTATGGGTGTGTGAAGTAAATAAACTGTAACTTATTAACGTATTTGTTTATGCAGAATGTTATTTTCCTTTCAGTTGTCATTATCATAACAAGATTTGGTTACTATAAGAAAGAAAAAGGATCCCTCTGCATCAATTACAATAATACATAAATAAACATGTCAGAAATATTGTGACGCACACAAACACACATTAATGGAATATCATATACGTAAATATGACCATTCTCACATATAATACACCGATATCCAAGTCGGCCAGATGTAAACCCCGTTATCAAGCCGATTAAATATTTTTAGTATACCACCACATTGATATCTGCTTGATATCCTGTTGCCTTATATCTTTTTTATATCGCGGTCAACAGGAAGTTCATATATCAGTCACGTGTGGAGGCTACTAAGCCTTAATTAATATGTTTTGTTTTATTGTAAAACTGAATCAGATTTATCAAAACAAACAATTTGATATCAAGAGGTATAACATTTAATCCACAAACAGAAACAAAAACAGAAAAACAGAAAAACACGTATTTTCCAAATATAAATAAGTACATGCTGCTGACGTCATGTAACAAACGGACTACTTTTTTTGACACGCCTTCATATGCAAAGGTCAAAGGTTATGTCAAAAGTTCAGCACTTAATATAAACAGACCAAACAAATAAAACAAACAATAAAACACCAGTAAAAATAGTAAAAAATAAAATAGTAACACACTTCACAATAAAACCTTATGTAATATGCATTAAATAATGAAATAATTTTAAATCATAAGTGATTATTAAGGTTACAGTTTGCAAATTTTGCCAAAGGAATTGTGTTTGGGAATGCTAGTTAAAGCTAATTTCTTTTGAAAATAAGGTCTTATACATAAAAAAACATATTTAATACAATAAAAAACATTACCATGTCAGACTTTGTGGAAGGAGGTAAGATGACATTGTTTGGGACGGTTTAATGGAGGAAGTTGTTATGACGATCTTAGGAAGACTTTGCCAATCAGTTAGGAATAAATCTGAGTGTTTAATAAACTATTTGAGAAAAGAACGAATGCAAATGTCAATTCAAATGAAAGTCATTTAGAATCTCTTACTGAAACAAAATCAAAAACTGACAACAGTGAAAACATATCAGACGCCATAGAAATAACAATTTAAGATGTAAAAAATTAATTCAAGAATGATAGTTATGAATACGAGCCTGTCACATTGCATAGCATCGTGGGAAGCTTTAAGCGGAAACTTCAAAGACCTAAGTATCCATGGAGCAGTGGTCCAGAATTTTCCCTACAGGTGACTGCAAGTCCATATAAACGGACTCACAGAGCCTTTGATAATTTTTGCTATGGCGGCTCTGGCAGTCCATATGCACCCCTTCATAAACATGGGTGCAGCTCAGCGCAGCGAATCCGTGCGCTTTACTAAACAGACGTCGTTCGAGACAAATAGAGGAAAATAATGAATAAACTTCATAAACATGTTAAATTTACCTGAATGGCATGCACCCTATAAAAACACGACGATGTTTCAACACACTTATCTCGCTGACATGTTTATGTTTAAATTTCAAACAGTGTATTCTGTATCGAATACGACATCGTTATCGACTTAATAGGCTGGAGCACATAACCCGACGTGCAAAATATTGGTGTACTGCGACCTAACCAATATTGAGTCAATTTTCCAATATGGCGGATACAGCGTACACAACAAAACCTAAGTCAATAAAATCAATTAATTCTTGCTTTAATGGTACCATTTAGATAAGTTTGTGGTTTAGATAGGTAAACTTTAATAAGTTCTTGCAGTTTCAGTGTTCCTTAACCCTTGCATTGTTGATAACATTTTGCACCCATGGACAAGAGAGAGAGCGCATTGCAACTCTCAGCCTAAGCTGAGAGTTCAATTATTGCAACTAAGGTGACTGCCTGAAAGCAAAGCAGAACAATCTAAAAATAACAAAAAGGAAAAGGTAAATCTAATCAATGTTTAATCACGGCAGAAACTTGGTGATTTTTTTCCCCAAAATGTTGAAAACTATTGCAATCGAGGCCGGTTTTGAAAAAAAAAAACATAAGTAGAAATCATTCTGCTAGAAAACACCTTGTTCAAAAACTAAGGGAATTCAATATCGCACCCACCGAAATCATGCAAATAACAGGACACAAAAACGTACAGACTACAGTCGATAATCAACTAAAGTGAAATTTCCGAACAAACACAAAAAAGATGTTCAAACCTTTTGGCAACATGTTTTACTGCAACTCCATCTGTTACATGCACTTCTGTCAACACTTCCGAAATGGACATTTTCTCTCCCCACCCACCCGGCAGTTTCACAAGCACAGTTTCCTGGCCAAAATCCAATAAATGGCATGTTTTTTGGAGCTGCACTTAACGTGCAGAACCTCAATATCTACGCACAACTACCACAGTAAACCAAACGCGCAGTATGTATTCCAAATTCTTATAAAAAGCATACTTCAATTCTTTACACGTGTTGACACTGCGAAGATGTGAGCGACTTTACTGGCCTGACATGTTGAAACGGTTATCAAGTTTTGCCTTTAAAATGCATAACATATGCTTTCATTTTGTGTAATAAAGTATTGCTGCTTAAAGTTTTGTTGCAGAATTAAAGAAGAAAGAGAAAGAAACAGCGTTATTTAATTACATTAAATGGCGCTACTTTTCGTGTTGAGGAACAATGCTATTTTTAGAAAGATTCATACGCGATAAACGAATGCGGCGGCTCCAGGGCGTAGCGATTATTTTTCATTATTTCTTGAAAAACGGGGTGAGTGGTGTCAGTAGTATGATAAACAGAAAAACAGGTTACTGCCTTATCGTTTTGTAATATATCAGGCTCGGCAAGCCTCGCCGTTATCTTATTCTAAGCCTCGCCTGATATATTACAAAACGATAAGGCAGTAACCTGTTATTCTCTATATATTGATCAAATATCAAGCCAAAAAACAAATGAACCGTGCTCTGTTAAAAGGGGGTTTAATGCATGTGCCTATTATAAACATTTTCGTTCCTGTTATACTCATGTACATGGCTGGAGCAAACTAATATACACGAGCTGATTTAACTATTCATATGCATATATGAATTATATGTCTGTATATATGTCGTCCGACCTAGCTACGCCTATGCGCTCTCGGATAAATAGACAACAAGTCGTGGATCTTTTGTCTGATAGTTTTGGATAGGAATGAATCCCTGTAACAAATATGTAAATAATAATAATATATATATATAATAATAATAAGAAGAAGAAGAATTAGAATAATAACAATAATAATACACGAAATACAATCAATAGAAATGGCGGTATGCATAGGGACCGTTAAGTAAAAATATTCTATTATACTACATATATATACAAGGGATACAACTGTGAAAATTCCTGCACACAACCATGGTGTAAACAATAGCGAAAAATTTGCTTCCAAACGCAATAAATACACCAATTAAACTGTATTACAACAGCCAAGACATTTATCTTTCAGAAAATAATTTTTTTTTTTTTTATTCAATATCATACATACGATGTAAACATGTTTATGATCATACAACATAGTGATTGTACAAAAGCAATAAAGTTCAGACATGTTGTACAAGATATGCTAATATATATATATATATTATTTTTTTTAGAGAGAAAAGAAAAGAACAACAGAGAAATAGTTATGAAAAGTGATGAGTTGTATAAAGTCGGAAGAAAGCATACTGGACTTGTGTGTTTTGTTGTATATTCACAATGATCTTGTCAGATTGAAAAATAAAAATAAAAAAATAGACAAAACTATTTTTGAGAGATAAACTAACATGAAAGTGAAATGTATATAAGTGGACAAAACATTATGAGAATTTAATCCGATCCCATTTTTGTTCAAAGATTTGTAATGTGTCATTACTGAGGGCTATTTCTTTCTCAATCTGGATTTTTAGTTTAAGACTATGGACAAAACAATTAAAATTTGGTACTTGTTTTTTGTACTTCATGTTTAAGATAAAATATTTCATCAATATAACCATAAAATTCACAATATTATTATAGTCTATTGATTTCAATGAGTTAATTCCGAAACTTACATTTAAGAAAGATAGTTTAACGTTTAGTTGATGTTGTTCAAGAAAAGTTATTAATTGATTCCAAATCGGCTGGATGTGTTTGCACTCCCAAAAAAGATGTTCTATAGTTTCAATGTTTTCACTGCAGAAGTCACACAGATTTGAGTTAGATAATTTGCATTTAAAGAGATATTTATTTGTAGCTATAATTCTATGGATGTATTTATATTGAAAATTTCTCAGTGTGCTTTCAATAGTTGCTTTATATGGCATGGTAAATATGTGTTTCCAATTAAGTTCATTTTCTCCAAAAAGGGCTTGCCATTTATTTTGGATTTTGGAGTTTTCTGTAGGGTTTTTAATTTGTAGTGTGTAAAATATTTTATTTGTTTTGTTTTTTCTTCCAAGTATGTTTTCTACAAATGTTGTTTGAGTACATGGTGTATTATTTGTATTGATTTCAGATTTAATATGTATGGGTATGCTTTTGATTAGTGTGTAGTAATTCAGAAAAATTTTTGAAGGTATTCCGTATATGTAGCATATATTATCAAAGGAGTAGAAATCCTTAATTCTGTAGTCATATAATTGGTCGACATATTTAATGCTTCGTTCAAACCAGTCTTTATAGAAAAACGTCTTATTGTTTGAAGTTATGTCTTTATTGTTCCATAAAATTGTTTTACTGCTGGTTTGGGTTTCTAAGTTATGAGTGACATCACTCCACGCTGATAGAACATCAGACAGAAATATGTTTTCGTTTGCAATTTCATGTAATATAGTATTGCTGATGTTACATTCAAAGAGTAAGGAGTCACCATATTTTTTTAGGATTTTCTGGTAGAATAATTTCCATTTACTCGTATTGGTATTGTCTAGGTATCGTTTAACCCAGCTGCATTTGATTGCATTCAAGAATGAGTCAATGTCCGTTAATTGGATACCTCCATTTTCTACAGATTGAATTAACTGAGTTCTTTTTATTTTATCAGGCTTACCGTCCCATATGAAATTAAATATTGCTGATTTAATATCGTTAATAACATCATTTGGTGGGTTTGGGAGAACTGTTAATACATATATTAATTTAGGAAGTGCAAACGTTTTCAATACTGTGTTTTTTCCGATTAGTGTAAGTTTACGATGATGCCATGATTTTAAGCAGTTTTTAAAATTCTGTAATTTGGGTAGTATGTTTTTAAGAACTGTATCCTTTTCATTATTTGTGAATGTAATTCCTAACGTTGTGGCTTCATCGGATGTCCAATTAAATTTCATTTCTTTTTTATATTGAACATTACTTTGTTTTAATTTACCTACTCGTAGCACAGTACATTTACTTTTGTTTAGTTTAAGACTCGATGTCATTCCGTAAAGGGTTAGCGACTCTATTAGGTTATGGAAGGAATCGTAATTGTCATTTAAAAAATAAGTTGCATCGTCAGCAAATAGGGATTGTTTGATTTCTTCGTCAGGTTCTAGTGATATGCCTTTTATGTGTTTATTTGATTGGATGTGATGTGATAGATACTCGATGCAAATAATAAATAGGGATGATGAGAGTGGACATCCTTGTCGAACCCCTCGTTCGATGTTAAAACTGTTTGAAAAGAAGCCATTGTTAATGATTATACTGTTAATATCGGTATAAAATAGTTTGACCCATTGAATGAGACTTTCACCAAAGTTCATATTTTCTAAGCAGGAGAACATAAATGAATGATCAAGAGAATCGAATGCCTTTTCAAAGTCTGCAAAGAATATTAGACCAGGATTATTTGATTTGTTGAAATAGTTTATGCATTCTTGGATAAGACGAACGTTTTCACCAATGTAACGTCCTTTTATGAAACCAGATTGAGATTTTGAAATGATTGATGGTAATATTTTTTTTATTCTGTTTGCAATACTTTTAGTTGCAATTTTATAATCATTGTTTAGTAAACTAATTGGGCGCCAGTTTGATAAGGATTCTAAGTTTTTTCCAGGTTTTAAAATTAGTGATATAATACCTTGTTTTTGTAGCGTCGTTAAGTTTTCGTTGTTAAATGAATAGTTAAGTGAATTAATTAGATGTGTTTTTATATCATTCCAGAATATTTTATAAAATTCGATTGTGATGCCATCAGATCCTGGGCTTTTGTTATTTTGCATTTCTTTTAGGGCTAATCCACATTCATATTCATTAAGCAATCCGTCGCACAGTTCTTTTTCCTCCTGGTTTAAGGCGCGATGTGTGTTTTTAAAAAGGGTGTTAGTTTCAACATTTTTTCGTTTATAGAGGGTTTCAAAAAATAAACGTTGTTCTTCTAGTATTTGAGTTCTGTTTGTTATATCTTTGTCATTGACTACTAATTTGTGTACAGTTTTTTGTTCACTTCTACGTTTTTCAATGTTTGCGAAATATTTTGTATTTTTTTCATTGTGTTCAACATGCTGTGCACGCGCTCTTAGCATTATTCCATTGAGATGTGTATGGTAGATTCTATCTAATATTTGTTTTTTTAATGTTATTTCATTTTCAATGTCGGTGGTATCATTTGTATTTGTTTGATGCAATTGTTTTTCAAGTGTTTCAATGGTTTTGATGGTTTCAGTTTCAAGTGTGTGTGTTTCTTTTTGTTTAAATGATGTGTATCTAATTGTTGTGTTACGTATATTTCCTTTAATTACTTCCCATAAGGTGTTTGGGTTTGCATCTTTATTATTTTGAACTGTATTTAATATTTCCTGTTTTATTTGTGTTTGATATTGTGTATCTAATAAGATGCTGTTGTTAATTTTAAAGTATCCTGGGCCTCTTTCAGGTTGTATATTGTGCAGTTTAAGTTCAACTAGAGAGTGGTCAGTCATAAATCCTGGTTTTATGTTACATGTGTCAATAATGTTGCAAAGTGATTCAGATATTAAAAAATAGTCTAATCTACAAAATATTGTTGGTTTTGTGTTGGAGTGCCAGGTGAATTTGCTTTCGTTTGGGTATACTGTACGCCAGATATCTAACATATTGTAGTTTTGAATTATGTTATTTAAAATGTTTCTATTTTTAGGATGAGTATAAAGGTTCCCCTTCTTTTTATCTAATAATGGGTTAAGAACAGTATTGAAATCACCACCGACTATAATATTTTTATCTTGGTTATTAATTATAAAGGATTGTAATGTTTCGTAAAATGTGGAATCGTCAATGTTAGGGCCGTAAACGTTGATTAATGTTAGTTGTGTTTCATGTATTTTGATATCTATACTTGCTTGTCTGCCAATTATTATTTCGTTAAAGTTATCGACTGTGATCCCTATATTATTTTTTATCAGAAAGGCAATGCCTTGTTTATTAGAATGCTGTCCACTGAGATAGATGTCTCCGTCCCATTCATCTTTTGAGGTTTGTGCAAAAGTATGTGTCAAGTGACTTTCTTGTAATAGGCATATACTATTTTTTTTTTCGTTTAACCATTTGAAGATTTTTACGCGTTTATCTTTATTGTTTAGCCCTTTTACATTCAAAGTGCATAATTTAATCATTTAAAGAGGTGGAGGGTGATGTAAACGATAATGTGTGTGTGTTTTTCCAGTAAGTTTCTATTTTAAAACATGTCCAGTTGTTTTCTATTATACGACATAAGATTTCTACATATACAAACAAAAATAGAAAACAAAAATGAGGGATACAAAAAGATGAATATTCCATAGAAATGAAACAGTAAAAAGAAATAATCACGAAAGTGAGAAGAAAAAAACAATAAATAACTAGTCCCCAATAGAGACACAAAAATAGCATATTAATCCTCCGAGATTATAAAGAATAAAGATACATTCGGAGCAAACCATAAACTTCAATGCATCAATAAAGCAACAATTTACATGTACTATACGGTATATGTACATTGAGGCAGGAAAGGTCACTAAAAACAATAATACAGGCACATGCATATTGGATAAAATTCTCAATACAAAAGCAAATATCATTGAAAAGTGAATGAAAATTAAATCTCAAACAAAACACAATAAAACTTGTTTTGTATGGCCCAAAACCTTTGACCCGGCACCCGTAAACTAGATTAACATTTTCAATTTTACGCATAGGTTTTTCCTTTTATGCATATCAGTAATATTCGTGCACGTTTTGCACGAGTTTAATGTGGCAAGAACAGTATACTTAGTGAGAAAACCCCCCACAAAAGATTAGAAAAAACTTCAAGTTCACAAATAAATTGATTCTTTGTTACGGTACTTTATATATTCATAGAGTTAGGGCAGTATGGCAGTATATGTACTATAAACTATATGTTAAGAGGCAAAGAGGAAAAACAAACTCGCCAAAAACAATACAAAAATACATACACATGCCTATTGAATTATAGTACTCATTATAAAAACAAACATCATTGTAATATATTTGACATTTTGATATTTCGAACGATAGAGCAAACTAATACACTATGAAAACAAGCCCTGAACTGTTAGCAGAACATAATGACAATTGTTTGTGGAGCTCGACAATATTAATCCGGCGTCCTTGATCTCCATTAGCATTTCGCTTTTTTACGCGATAGTTGCTCCCTATATTTGCATTCAGTTTAACCGGCACGTTTTGCACGAGTTGTATGTGGTAATAACAGTTTACTAAGCGAGAAGTAGAGAGACATACTTAACCAATAATACAAAAGTATTTTCGTACTATAAACAATGTGTAAATTGACAAAGAAACACTCTTCAAAAACAATAAAAAAATCAAATATGTGATCATGCATGTAGAAAAACAATGTATTATAACAAACATCGTTTTAATTCATTTGACAATGTGCTATTTTTAATGTTTATAGCAGTATAGACGCAAGAAAAATGGAGACAAACAAAAGGCACTGAAAAAAAGGATTTGTGTGGCTCGACAGCATTGAACCGGCGCGAGTGAGTTCCATTTGCATTTATGTTTCATGCATTGCCTGTTCCTTATATTTACAAACAGCTTTAAGTGTGCACGTTTTGCACGAGTTTTATAAGGCCATAACAGTATATTTAGTGAGAAAAACGTTTTAATTGAAGAAAATCGTTTGTCATATGGAAATTAATTATTTTGTTTTCCGTAACAGTATTTCAATGAATTTAAATTGTAAATTATAGTAACTATACCCAACTAATTTATAATATGTATATGTACATATACCCAACTAATTTATAATATGTATATGTACATACAAATGCAATAGGGAATAAATCTTATGTAAGGTATGCACTTAAACTATTTAGGTATGTAATTACGCAGGAAAGTAGGTGCGGTATGCTTACATAAAGGTAGGTATGTTTACGGGAAGCTAGGTATATTTACACGAAGATCGGTATGTTAACAGGAATGCGGGTACATAATTATACAGGAGGTAGGTACATGTAATCATGACATGTTGTGGCAAATATTGATATTTGTATAAGTGAATGCAACTTGAAGCAAATGATTTTACTAAAGTAATATTCTTCAATGTTTTATGTACAAATCAGTGTAAAGCTGGTGATTTCAATACGATCGGCTATTTAAATGATGTAATAAACTGCTGTCATTTAAGGTTTACACACTTCATTTTTGTCACACTTTTCACATTTTTTGAGTGTTAAATCTGTTTGGGTGATCGGAGAATAGTAGATGCAGCTTTCTTGGCGTATGTGGTGGTCTCTTTTTGTGGCCACGGTTTGCTTAGCCAGTTTTGATATTGTTTATAGTCCACGTGTTCATTGCGATCAATGCCCTTGTACCTCACAAACAGTTTGCCTTCGTGAGACCAGGCCCTTTCAACACGGCTTGGCTCCTTGAGACGCAGGGATGCTAGCACCTCGGCGTTTATTTTGGTCAAGTCTTCGTTGATGTAAATGCCTGTGCCCTTTAGTTGTTTTGCGCGCTTCATGACATCATTTTTTGTTTGTCGACGCACAAATTTAACTATCACAGCTCTATTTTTGTTTGGTATATATTTCCCGAGCCTGTGGGCGATATCGATGTCTTTGTATTCAAGACGTACGTTTAAATGGTGACTCATCATTTTCGCCGTGTGTTCAGCAACTTGAATCGATGTTTGATTTTCTGAGTCAAATGAGAGGCCAGAAATTCGAATACTGTTCCGGCGGCCATACTGCTCGAGGTCATTGATACCGGTCTCGTAAGTCTGGTTTTTGGACTGGTCAGATTGTTTTAGAATGTTAATCTCCTGATCCTTTGCACTGAGTTGCTGTTTAAGTGAAGCCAATTCTTTTGCCTTGTCAAACATGTTGCTTTCGAGAATTTCGATTTGTTTAACAACGGATCCGAGTAATTGTTCTTTGAGGCCTTCGAGCGATTCTTTTATTATGTTTTTAATAATGTCTGTATCGCTTCTTGTAAGGACACTGGATAGTTTTGCGCTTATTTCGTCTAAACGCTTTTCAATACTAGGTGATTCTGTTTTGTTTTGTTTGGTTTCATTTTCTTTTGTTGTTATGAATTCTGTCATGCTTTTTTGACCTGCTGTCTCTTTATCTGTTTTTTTCTTTTTATTAGTTTTTTTGCCCTGCTTGGGTACTTTGGGTGATTCGAAAAGTGACGAATCTAGAAGGCTCGCGTCAGTAACCGCCCCTTCGCTTGCTGTAGAGGAATAGGCCCTTTTATTCATTTTAAGTTACAATACACAACACGTTGTCTTACACATCAGACTATTATTCAATCACTGTTACCACATAGATGTATCTGAATGGCTTTGATTGGATGCGCTTCGCCGCTTCGCAGCATTGGATGATTATCGTCGATTAGAGTTCAATAGATTTGGTCATGCGTGACGAAGTGGCCGACAAATCGGACGTTTTGGCCATGCGTGACGAAGTGACCGAAAACTCGGACGTTGAAATGACCGGTTTTGATGACACGTCCAACAAGTCCAATCCCCCACCCAGTGATAAATGCAAAGGAACAACTTTTGATAAATAATTAATTTTCTATGGTATATTTCAACAAAGTTCCATACTTGCTCGTTTGCCTGAAGTCCACACACCTTACATATCCCTGAAGTTTATAGTTTGCACACCGATAAATTAACTTTATTCCATTTTTAAATCCATCTACATTTTTGTGTCTTTTCACTACCGGAAACGGAAAATAATACACTTGGCAATAAAGTACAAGCTTTTCATTGAACTAAGAGAGAAAGTTTCATTCAAAATGCTCAAAAATCCTTACTTGGACACAGGTGTGCACAGCTGAAAACTGAGAATTCTAGAAGTAATTTTCGTATTCCTTTGTTATAAAGATCTTTTGCTGGTACATATTCCTTGGATAGTTTTTTTTTTCATAGTGAAATAGAACATAATTACTATTTAGTGAGCATATTTTGCTAGAAATTCATATCAATCTGCTTCAATTTCACAATGACAATGTTTTACTTTCATTTTGGATAGTTCACATGTATTTCTAACATGCGATTTGATTGGTTGAAATTCCACTGCAGTAATAAATCCAGCCATTCACGTTCCACGTAACATTTCCAGACAAATTGCATACAGATCGTTGAAGATAGTAGAAATGTAAACAAATTTAATATTTACGGTGTTTTACATATATGCAGTTACATGCAATTATGGAAGGTGTCTACTTTGATTAATAAAGTGTCTATGGATTGTAAAACAAGGTGAAATTTGCTCAACTTCTCTGTAATTATTAAATTATCAAACAAAATGTGTCAAAGTGGGTGTGCACACCTGTGTCGCATTTCGAAAATTGTACCGTTTTTCACGAAACTTTCGTTTCAAACACAACTATGAACACTTTTACTGCTATAAACATAGTTATTATCTGATAGATAAATGTCTGAGCTGTTGTTATACAGTTTTTTGGTGTAATTATTGCTTTTGGAAGCGATTTTTTTGCTATTGTTCAGACCATGATGTTGTGCAGGAAATTTGACAGTTGTATCCCTTGTATATATGTATATAGTATAATAGAGTATTTTTTACCTAACGATCCCTGTGGATCAGCCTTGTTCAATGCTGTGTGAGTTCTGCGGTGCTCGTGCAGAAAAAGCGGGAAGATAGGTTACATTCAACTATGTTAGATTCAACTAAAAACCCACATATAACCTACACTAAATAACCTTAATTTCTTTTACTACTTCTGTACTTTCTATCTTATACAATTATATTTACACCCTACGACATATACTAAAACTTCCAAATGAATTTTTTTGATAAGTAGTACATCGCGTCAAAATAATAATGCTGTTATCTTATGATTACATTGAGCTGGTCATGAACAACAACTCCTATTTCATCTAAGTATTCACACGCTTACATTGTTTTCCCTTGATTTTGCATACATAATTTAAATATTGAATACGTATTTAATATACACGCATACAGTTCTGTATGTGAATATTTAAAATTATTTTCTATTATTTAAAAATATTTACACCCTACACAACTGCTGGTTTTCTCATTGATCAAAGAATATTCTTATTGGTAAACATACTAATATACTGACATTACTTTATGTAAAATAGTATGCATTAAAGACGATGTACATATGTATAAACGATGTAGGGTCAAGGTTATAAATAAGTTTCTAAAATGACCCTGGACTGACAAACAATATTTAGTTTGTTCGATATACTTTGCCCACGAATTGACCGTAAATGATTATATACAAAAACACCAAAATGCCAGCCGATTAGAAATAAGGTGTTCGAATGCGTCAAATACATTTCCGTGTAAACTATATCATGTTGCTCTTAGTTTAAACTTATTTATTTTAGTTCGATATCATCGACTGCCTCAGGCAGTGAAACGCTCTCGAATCCGTTTCCTGGGATTATTACCAGCACTGGGTGTTTTTGGGTAGATCTAAAGAACGCTCCCACCATGGTGATTGAACCCATGACCTCCCGGTCGCAAGGCGGACACCATATCCATTACACCACGACGAACACCATGTTGCCTTGACACGCATGAAGAAAGATTCAACTCGGTCACTTCGGCAGTCTGTCAATTATTGCAAAAATGCAAATCGCACACGCGTAATGTATGTTGTTCTTTCCAATATGTGTTGGTGCGGCTGGTCATTTCATTTAAGCATTCATTTTTTAAACGCCATTCTTTAAGAATCTTAAAAGAAAGACATTCCGGTCGGTTCGCTTAAACGCCAAACGCCGGAGCGTTGTTGTACTAGTTAGACTGATTTACCTCTTGAAACATTCTCACATACGTTGCGTAATCTTTTAGAGCCTTTATGAAAATAAGGTGTTAATGTTTTGATACAGAAAAATAGCGTTTATAAGCTGAGTTATTTTCGGCAAGTTATTCTTTTTTAAGTGACAATGGTAGTTTGCTCTTTATCTTTAATTTGCTCAAAAGTCCTCCACAATTAGTATAATATGTGGTCTGACGCTGTCTATGTAAGTCAATCTTGATAGGTGTCTACGCCTGATTGACAAGCTATTGTTTTGGAAAACTCGTAACTAAGATTGTCACTTTGCACAAATCAGGAATGCCAGAATAAGAAGATGTTTCTTTCATGCCTTGAATGAGGCTCCTATTTGCATATTCTTCCGGGAAAAAGTGTTAATTAAGTAAGACGAAAATGTCACATAAAATGTGTAAAGAACTGGTGTTTTGTGGATTTATAGCACATGCATGAACACAAAGGGACAAAGGAAAGAAAAATCCGGACCAGTATCGAATATGTTTAATAAATATTAAAAGTTATTCATGTTACTCCTATTAAATATTTTAATTGAAATTACTGACACGAAAACGCAGAATGCCAAGCGTATTTTTCAATTTTCCGCAACAGCGTACAATGACAAAAAGAATCACAAACATGTGGTACAAAAAAGTTTAAAAAGGACGAATTTAATGCCATTCTTTATCAACGCAATTATATTCTTTCGAAAAGAAAATTAGTTTAATAACGGATTCAACTCGTGAAATGTTTAATGTTAATATGGAAATATTTGTGTGCAGTAATTTCTGAATCTTTCGACCGCACGATTTACTCATTTCATATTACTTACATTTAAACATAGACAATTACCATTATACGTTTTATAATTTAAAAGACGGTCAAATGTTAAGTTATGAAAACGGGAAAATATTTTCAAAAATATACGGTATAAATAAATAGTAATTTGCTGCATATACGACATTTAAAGAATGTTTGAAATGCACAGTTCTTAATTTTCGTATTTAATAAAATGCTATATCTTCCAATCAATTGTGATAAAACGCGACCGCGGGCTGCAAAAAGAGTTAAATATGAGTATTTTTTAGTAAAGTGACACGTGTATTTCAGACAATACATACCTCTTCTAGTGTCTTTTGAAATGTCCCGGCGCCGTTATTTTACTCACGTATAACGCCATCCTTGCGTTTAAATATATCAAAAGCTACACAATCGATTTAAATCTTGTTTACTCAATTTTAAAATGTTAATTCTTAGTAAAATATGGAAACGGAACGGACCAGAAACTATATGTGCACGCGTACAAAAGAACTGCATACACGTTTAATTTTACGAGGATATATAAAACACGATAATTTCCCTCAATTAATCGGAATCTAAGTGACTTGCAATATGCATGGGAGGCGAGTGACTGCTTACTGAGCCTGCATTGTTTTCTAATCGAGTGGAGCAATAAAATTAAATTTTAACATGTTACGTTTTAACATGAATAAGTTTGTTCGATCGCTTCTATTTATTCGAATAAATGATAAACGACTTATACATTTACGGGTAAAAATAGTTTAAATGAGTTAGTTTTGATATTATCCAATCAAAACAAAGTTTTAAATCGTAAGTATGACACACCAATAAAATAACAAAAACTATAATAAAACATAACGTTAGCGAGTCCATTTTTTCGCACACATTTTTTTTTTTTTTTGGGGGGGGGGGGCAGTTTTGTGTGTAAACGTGGAGCATATTGACCTAATTGTGGTTACCAAATAGTACGTTGCATTGCGATTTGTCGCCAATAATTGGCCGAATCAGAAATACGCCAAACATGCTGATCACAACTCTAATAAAGTATTAACAGTTGTAATTAAACAACGGAATCCCGCTATGTTGTCGACGAACTAAACTTCTTTTCTATATCATGATGACATATTCATTTAGACAATAAAATTAAAATTAAAATAAAATAAAGAGTATCTGAATAAAAATTAAAATGTTTCCCAACCTGTTGTAGCCATGGCGTATTCTTGGGTTCCTAAAGTGACGAGTAGGTGTCCAACAATCGTCATGTGTAGCCGAAACGTGCACTCGGCTTTGACTTTAGCTGTTCAACCTTCCACTTTCTATAATTACAGAGTCAGTGTGCGCAATTTGTTTGGTTGCTGACTTACAAAATTAATCAAAAAATCAATACGCGTTTTTATGGCAAAATGTAATTGGCTGTAGCAAATATGTCTATATAGCCGAAAAATATTGTTTAACTATATATATATATATATATCTTACAAAAACACATACCGTCAACCATCGCACATTGATCCCGCTACCTGTTGTTGTTTTTTTTTTTCGCGTGTACGCGGCGTTCCAATCACGTCCTTGAGCGTTAGTTCTGCACTTATGCTGAAATTCCTAGGCCTTAACGCGGCGATCTTCGGCGAATTCACGTCGTCCGCTTAACAGTGTTGGCGAGCCTTCAACATCTCTTCTGCAACCGTGACGTATGCAATGATAATGCACTACGACCGTACAGCGTCCGCATTGCATGTATTGTGTAAACCTTTAAATTCACTGGATCTATGTTATTGATAGAGCTTAAAGCCTATGGGTCTTGGTCGGAATAAAATAGTCAGGACACCTGCGCAAAGTCATGAGAAAGGCAAATTGTCATTCACGCACTCTACTGGCAGTATCAGACACCCAAAAAGCCCATTCAATGCATAAAGCAGAGCTTTCAGAAGCGACCAGACCGAGCAGAACAAACCACAAGTTTGTAAAATTTAAACAAAAAGGAAGATGACCTCTTGGTCGAGCACTTGACAAGAACGTTGATAAATTTACGTTTAGGTATTGCTTGATACTCAAACAATATGATAGCTTCCTCCCAATCAATACTTTGCAACGTCAAGGGGACCTTAATACATTCTTTGCGTTTCTTTTACAACTGGTCTGCCACCTTGGTGTTTGCTCTGCGTTGCCTCAATGTTTATGGCGTTCTCATGGCGACCATGCACGTAGTCTTGTACGGCGTTTTCTTTGTCTAAAGTTGTCGCCTTAAGGTCGCCACCTTAGACGTTCTTTTATTCATGACATTTGGTCGATCCTGACTCAGAGTCTCCTTTTTTATTTTTGTGTGTTTTAACATGCATATAGCAAGCAGCAAAACAAATTGCGTTACAACAAATGACGGGATGAGGTTGCCGGTTGGTACAATTACCCAATAATTTTAAAAATTAAATGTGCCTTATATCAAATATATTTGTAAAAAATGTACATATTAAATTATAATTGACACTGAAAATTATGGTCGACAATCAGCTATAATGTTGTTAACTATAATTAAATAAAATAACCGCGCGTGAAATACGATATATTCGTTTCTCATTTCTAGATAGTATCGCAATCTCAAAAGATATATAAAGCATACACGTTATTTCAGTATTTCCGTTAGACAAAAAATGTGGCAACGAGTACTTCGGTTACAGAAATAATTGAATTCAAACTAGGTTTATTAAACTTTTTGAAACCCGATAAAAAATCTTAGTTTTTCTGACATTTTTAATTCGGTTGAAACCTTCCGTTTTTTCAGTGGAAAAACTTATATTATATTGTTCGTTACCTTGTTTGGCAAACAATTTTTAACGACATTTGTATAATATGAGTTTCCTGGAACAATACAAAGACGGATAATCAGTTGTGTTTTTTAAATGCATCATTAAAACACTAACGACAAATTACTGTTGTACGTTAAAATAATAAGATAGTTTTTTTTACAAACATAGCAGCATTATATGACAGATAAACAACGGCAAGCAGACAAAATCATGCCACAATGCATAATTATTTCTTTATAATACGATATCTGCTCATTAAAATGACTGTTATATGAATCCAATATATGACTCTTAAAATGACTGTTTTTGAAAAGAAATTGTAAACTGCTTTTCAAATGTTTCTATGTGAATAAAACCAAATACACAAGTTTCATTACCAGCACCAGTGTCCATTCATTTATGACAATTCCAATAAATTTGTCCTTGTGACCAAATTTATTGTTTTGTGTTTGATTGGACCATTAATGATATTCAAAATTAATTAATTTCATTTTTACACTAAATATTAAACCTAACACCCGTGAAGATGAGACGCCTTCACGTGAGGTAGGTATGGTGTCATATTTTTTTTGCACGTGGACCTGGTGAAACGAGAAATAAATAAAAAATATGGTACTTATGACTAGCTAGAACCGCAACCGCGCAATTGGCACGTTGCAGATCGGTCAGTCATTAAGATGTGTCGTTCAGGTGTAAAAAACGAAACCATACCTTGAAATATTAATTATCAAAATGTGTCTTATATTCGAATCCTATTGGTCTGGAGTTGAGGAGAGGTTTTGATACAGACTTTGTTGTGCCCAATAAGTTTTCAATGTGTTGTTGATATAGCAATTGGTTAACCGGTATTGGACAAATGGGGTACCCGTATACATGTACTCTATCTCTTCACTGTACACATTTCTCTTCCGAACGTGCACCTGTTTAAGAAGTGTATTTTCGTTGGAATGCTATTTATTATCTTTAGTGGCGTTAAAACATTTAAAGTGCTGATTGTTTGTCGCTATTGAAGCATGCTTTAAGTTTTTTAATTATTATTCTAATTTAATGGTCGTGTTTTAATTATTTTTTACTTGCATCCTGAAACAGTATTTTTAACAAAATCAATTATTAGCGGAAGATCAGTGAATTACGGTGGATATACTTCACTACTTTGATCTAACTCAATGTTTATCGTATGATATGTACAAGAAAAGTGTTGATGCAAAGCATCAAAGGGCGTCGGGAATTTCAGTGTAAAAGGCACTCAATGAAGTTACATGGAACGATTTTTTTCTACTGTAAATATTAATATATTGGCCGATTATTTTAAACAAAATAGAAAAAGATACTGGTATAACCATTATCTATGATTTTGTGTTATAACCCCCAAATAACCATTATCTATGATCTTGTGTTATAACTCCCAAATAACCATCATCTATGATTTTGTGTTGTAACCCCAAAATATTTCATAGTTCATTTTATTTACATTTGTTCCCTTTTTTTACTGGCATCCGTGTGCAGTTTTCATTAATGGAACAGCACTGTGTAGGTTTTAAAAAATCTGCTTCATCTTGGAAGCGTAATTTCATATTTTTCTCAACTTCAAGGAGAGATGATTCTGAACTTATTCTTACGTTGCTCATTTACGATAGGGGTTGCGTACTCATTGATATGAAAACACTGTACAAGTTTTAATGTGTTTACGACCCCCCCCCCTACCCTCTCACACATATATTTCATGGGCATAATCAAAACAGAAAATGGTTACAATAAAACAGCATATTTATTTAAACTAAAATGTCTATACTAAAACAAAATGTTAACATCGAACACAAATAAAATAATTTGATTCTACTGGGGCTCGAACCTTGGGCCTCTCACATGTGAAGCGAGCGTGTAACCACTACACTACGGAACCGCTTGAAAAATCACCTACTTACTGAGATATTAAGAAGCTATAATTTACATTTCTTTGAATGATATTCAGAACTCGCTTCATTCAATGCTATCACAAAAAACAAATGTTGCTTGACAATATAGGCCCATACATATTTTTTTGAAGTATCTCACGTAAAGGACTATATTATCTGCTAAGTACTAGAATACTGATAGTAAATTTAGAAGAGTTTTATACATTATGCTGAATCGAGTATTAAACTCTTCAATATGGCCATTATGGCCCTAATACGCTCACCTTATTTCAGGTACATACAATGTCGAAGACTTAAATAGTTGCTTAGTTCTTTCATGACTTTATCCCAATTGATATATTCAAGCATGAAGTATGTAGAGATGAATATTCTTACCAAGTTTCATCAAGATTGAGTCCTAATTGCGTCCTCGGCAGTGGTAATATGTTTTTTCTCAGATTCAAACTGTTGGTTGTTTAATGCATGTGACCCTGATTCGAACTATGCTTTGATATGTGTCTTGTTCTGAGAAAACTGGGCATTATGCATGTGCGTTAAGTGTCGTCCCAGATTAGCCTGTGCAGTCCATACAGGCTAATCAGGGACGAAACTTTCCGCTTAAACTAGATTTTCGGTAAATAGGGACTTCCTTTAAACGAAAAAATACCATATAAGCGGAAAGTGTCGTCCCTGATTAGCCTGTGCGGACTGCAAAGGCTAATCTGGGAAGACACTTTACGTACATGCATTTTGTCCAATTTTCACAGGACAAGACACATATTGTCGAGATAAAAATACTGCTTCAACAGTAGATGTGACCTCTAGTGTAACATTAAGGGTTTTCTAAGATTTTACCAGGTGACAATAGTTTTCGGAAGCAAATGACCGAGATTCGATCACGGCCGAGACATTGTCAGAACTAATATTATAACAGTTTCAACATGATCGAGTCCTAAATCTTGCACTCAGAGTGGTAACAAGTGAGCTAAAACAGCGATTGTTTAATTGGATGCTGAAGCAGAGATCTAGTTGCATGCAGTGATCTATTGGAGTATTTATTGATATATCTTTGGTTGGAGATGATTCACAAGTTTAAGTTTGAAGACTTTCTAAAGTTAGAGTTAAGGACTTTTATAGATTGTGAATTCCAAGACTTAAACATTCCATATCTCCCTGAATATATGTGAAAATGGCAAAACATTGTCCAAAAACATAACCGAGTTACAGTAAATATTTCATTTTAATACTGGAACTTGTTGGATGCATAAATAACAAGACATATTTGTTTTATGATTCGTTATTTGAATTGATTAAAACCTATTTAACAACACTAATGAAAAGATGAGACATTTACAAGACGATAGACTTAACAAAGTATAAGTATGCACCTAATCATAAGGAGATGTGTTTCTGATTGTACAAAATGCTATATGACCCGCATCACGCGAAAAAAGGTCTTATCCTGTATGCTAACAGCAGACCTGCCTGAGCATTTGCGCAGTCTGGTACGGAGCTCCTCTGTCTGCTCATTAAACCACTCAACCTTGTGTGACTTGATAGTGGTCATTGTAGCTCCAGAGCTACTTTTGCATGACATGGATCATATATACACAGCATTCGTCCATACAAGCATGTATTACACTGTTTGGTGTATGTAGGGCATTAGGACAATATCATACACACTTACCGGGTATAATAGATCTGCTACTAGACAGTATCTGTACAGGTCAATTATATGTGTCTTGTTCTGAGACAACTGGGCATAATGCATGTGCATAAAGTGTCATCCCAGATTAGCCTGTGCAGTCCGCACAGGCTAATCAGCAACGAAACTTTCCGCTTAAACTAGATTTTCGGTAAAAAGGGACTTCTTTTAAACGAAAAATACCATCAAAGCGGAAAGTGTCGTCCCTGATTATCCTGTGCGGACTGCACAGGCTAATCTGGGATGACACTTTTCGCACATGAATGATGCCCAGTTTTCTCAGAACACAACTCAATTTATTCTTAAAATATCAATGGCAATTTTACAAGGCAGGTAACATTAATGTCTTCAAAAAAGAGAAACCAGTTACATTTTTCATTAACTGCACAAAATCAAATAAAAATGTATCAATATTTTACATAAAGATGTTAAGGAAAAAATTGCTTCCTTACTTTCTGTTTGCAGTAAATGGATTTGGAATTTGAACAAAATCAATTGAACAGCATGGGAGTTTTTATATTGATTCATTAACCACTTATATTTTATCTTCTTCAAAACTTCCATAACGTCAGAACATGCATATATATCATTACAAGTGGATAAAAGGATACACTACCAAAAATATGAAAATTTATTTATGATTATTACATGCTAATCCACTGTTGTTTTTTACATAAAAAATAACAAGGGTATTTCATAGGAATAATGACATCATCATAATGATATCCCATGCATTTCTCATACCCTGTACTTTTTGTACCAGTATCGTTATTATGCAATCTTATTATTTTTATTAACTGTATTAATTTCGGAGCCAGTAAACAGTAGTAACAGCAAAACTGTGAAAAAAACTTTTAAAAACTGTTTTAAATACTGAATAACCTATTTTAAACAGCTGATATTTCCTAATAAAACAATGGATAGCATAAACTAAAAGAAATTTTGGCATAGTTCTTTGGATCAATCTAATGCAAAGTTTTAATAACTTGATAATGCCATAAACAAGCATTAAACAACCGATTTTCACTATTATACATTTCAGTATTTTATTACCAAGAAATTTACAGATAGCTTTTGTTGTATCAGCTTTCTTCCTCAAATATTTAAATCGTCGCGGAATTTGTTTCGAATTTTAACAACTGACAAACATAACCATTCCTGTTTCTATCACACTAAGGCTAAGCACATTTTACACTTAAGTTGTCAATTAAAAGCAACTAGACTGAAACTAGAGCTAAAGGCATAAATAACCGTAATGATAGCACATTAGTACTCAAGCCAACACTCTTGGCAACTGCCCACATTAACCAACACAATGGAAGAAACCTGTGATTTTGGGTAAACCTTGTATAAATTGAAGAGCAAACAGACAGGTCAATCAATATATATGCATCACATTATCTTAAAATGCTGGGCACATAAAAACAACTATGAATGAACCAAGACACTTGATGGACAACACTGACAACAATATTCCACCCTGGTATTACATCCCAGATTGTTCACAATAGCTAAGCCACAAAATCATAAATATGAAAAAGAAGACACACTATCACAACATGAATAATGGCACACTGATAACTGAATAGATTCTTCTATCATTGCATACTTGAAGACATTTCTTATTTCCTACCAAGTAAATGATTTTAATATGTACATAACATAATGCTTATTGAGTAACTTGGTAATAATATAAACAAATATAGATTAGTCATTTTTCGTTCTCATAAACACCATTATACAATTTGCTTGCAAAGCATAACAAATGTATGGTTTAATGAAACTATGACCGGTTCAACGCACCACAAATCTTTCACGTTCATGCAGAAATAGTACTGTTGGAAAAATTCATTACCAATGAGCCAATCTCTGGGACATCCATGCTCAATGCATGTGTGTTAAGTATCGTCCCAGATTAACCTTATCTAACTCAAGCAGGCTAATCAGGGACGGCACTTTCCCTGTTTATGGAAATTCTCATTTTGAGGAATCTTCCTGGGAAAACAAATCCAGTCTGTGCAAAAAGTGTCTTCGGACTGCACAGGCTAAGCTGGAACAATGCTTCAACCACTTCAACCACAATGACATGTATTAAGTTTTCTCAGGGACCTGCTAAAAATATGTGCAACTCTTTTTTCAAGCAAATTCACATTTCATAAAACAGCATTAGTAATTCATATACAAACCAGCAAACAGTTGGGGTATCAGACATTTCAGTGACCTGTCATTTTTAACGCACGTCCATCCTTGCAGATTTGAAAACAACAGCAAATACAGGTTGTAAATTAAAAAGTTTCTATGCAAACAACAGCTCTTCCTCTGTCACAAAAGCTTATTTATTTCTTTATTTTTAGACACAACCTCAAAAGTATTAATTTTAAATTATAACTGCCCAACACAACTGTTAAAGAACACAAAAGTATCCCGATACACTGCAACTCCAATATATCGCCGTCCAGTACATCACGACAATATACATGAAGTTCATAACTGTTGAATTCTATGACAAATCTTAGTCAAAACAAATATCCTTACAATTGCATTCATATATTCATATTACCCGTAACATTAAACATGATATACAAACAATTTACCTTCATTTATCTCACTCTTTAGCACTTGTTTTACAATAATTTGATCTACAGTGGTCTACAATTTTTATAAGAAGTGCAATATATATTTAATTTATGATAAAGAACATGAGTTAATGCAAAAAATAATACATATATATCATACAAAAATTGAAAACTGATGTCAAACATATGATTTTAAGTTACAAAGCGTAAACTTAGTAATACAACTATATAATACACACTGGTGAGTCTCAATTTTTATCAAAATGTTATGGAAAAATTGAAATCTGAAAAAATGAATTGTTTTTTCTTATTCATAATGCATTTGTAGGTCTGTGCACATGGCATACTGGTTGTCCAATATATTCTGGATAAAATATGCATTTACAGTTTACTAGTACATACCTGTATAAAATATTTGTTCAACCTTTTTCAGAAAAAAAGTTTTCAATTGTTACCTAATTCCATCTACATTTAAAGAATAGCAACTAGATCAGTGGACATTTTTACTATATGAAACTTATGTGCGCACACGGCTGTGTGTGATCTACACAAAGTAAATTAGAATACCCCCATGACGATTGGTGGTCAATAACAGCATCCATCATTTCATACAAACATATCTCTTTACACTTCCAGAAAAATGCTAAATGCTTGCTGTAAGGAAATATTTTAACAACATTTAATCTGGTTAATGTGATTTTTTTAAATAACTTTTTTCAGAGTCTTGATTAAAATCATTGAAAATTGTTAAAATCCTATGTAACACATGCTATATGCAAAATACACGTACTTACATTAGGAATTAAAAGATTTGACCAAAATAAAATCCATAAATGAAACAAATATGCACAAACAAATGTGTATGAGGGTGATATGACATAGATTCAACTGTGCACTTTATCTACACTGGCATTGTACGCTGTGGAAAGACTGTGTATCACAACTTGTTACCCCACCCACTGTGTTTGCAAGGACTTTGTTCTAGACTGTTTTTCTCTCTCTTGTATTTTCATAAAACATGGCTCCATCAACTCAACATTTGTCTCTGATCTCTGTACCAGTCTACAAACTCATCCAGCAAAACTGGCCCTGAAAAAAAGAGAAAATCTATTTAAATGAACAGAACAAAACATATATTTTTATTTAAACTTATACATAAGTACATCGCCTTTATACATGATACAATGTAGTAGGTATGTCATGTTTTTAATACATTTAAGTTCAATACAAATGAAACAAGGGACAAAATTGTCACAAAACCAGGTTTTCATTGTGAAAAAAAAATCTGATAAAGGGAGAAAACTCAAACTGAACTATTGAAATGAACAAACAAAATTAACCCCTTTGTAAGTTTGTTTTTAAAAAAAATATATTTTTAGTCGTGGCGACCTTGACATTGGAGATATTGACGTGATTCTTTCGTGCGACACACCGTCCCATGATGGTGAACAAATGTGCCAAATGATTTTAAAATCTCACAATGAATGACATAGTTATGGCCAGGACAAGCTCATTTATGGCCATTTTTGACCTTTGAACTCAAAGTGAAACCTTGACCTTGGAGATATCGATGTAATTATTTCGCGCGACACACCGTCAAATGATGGTGAACAAATGTGCCAAATGATGTTAAAATCTGACAATGCACGACATAGTTATGGCCCGGACAAGCTTGTTCCGCCCGCCCGCCAGCCCGCCCGCATTCGCCAATCAAATAACCAGTTTTTTCCTTCGGAAAACCTGGTTAAAAATGAGAACTTTGTAAGTAGAGGTTTGTTGTAGCCTTTGGCAGACTGATAATTTGATGGTGAAAAAAAAAAAAAAAAAAAATGACCTTTGACCTTGAAGGATGACCTTGACCTTTCACCACTCAAAATGTGCAGCTCCATGAGATGCACATGAATTTATTTTTTTTGACCTTTGACCATGAAGGATGACCTTGACCTTTCACCACTAAAAATGTGCAGCTTCATAAGATACACATGCATGGCAAATATCAAGTTGCTATCTTCAATATTGCAAAAGTTATGAGCAACGTTAAAGTTTTCGGACGGACACACGGACGGACGGACGGTCAAAATTTGTGTGCGTATGGAAAGGCGTTGTCCATATACACATGCATACCAAATATGAAGGTTATATCTCAAGGGACATAGAAGTTATGAGCATTTTTCGAAACCTAAACGCAGATTTTGAAACCTAAACGCAGACCCCTACTTCAAGGTCAAGGTCACAGGGGTCAAAATTGTTGTGCGTATGGAAAGGCCTTGTCCATATACACATGCATACCAAATATGAAGGTTATATCTCAAGGGACATTTATGGCCATTTTTGACCTTTGAACTCAAAGTGTGACCTTGACCTTGGAGATATCGACGTAATTATTTCGCGCGACACACCGTCCAATGATGGTGAACAAATGTGCCAAATGATTTTAAAATCTGACAATGAACGACATAGTTATGGCTCGGACAAGCTCATTTATGGCCATTTTTGACTTTTGAACTCAAAGTGTGACCTTGACCTTGGAGATATTGACGTAATTATTTCGTGCGACACACCGTCCCATGATGGTGAACATATGTGCCAAATGATTTTAAAATCTGACAATGAACGACATAGTTATGGATCGGACAAGCTCATTTATGGCCATTTTTGACCTTTGAACTCAAAGTGTGACCTTGACCTTGGAGATATGGACGTAATTATTTCGCGCGACACACCGTCCAATGATGGTGAACAAATGTGCCAAATGATTTTAAAATCTGACAATGAACGACATAGTTATGGCCCGGACAAGCTTGTTCCGCCAGCCCGCCAGCCAGCCCGCCAGCCAGCCAGCCAGCCAGCCCGCCCGCATTCGCCAATCTAATAACCAGTTTTTTCCTTCGGAAAACCTGGTTAAAAATCAATAGGGGTCATCTGCCAGTCATGATCAATGTTCCTATGAAGTTTCATGATCCTAGGTGTAAGCATTCTTGAGTTATCATCCGGAAACCATTTTATTGTTTCGAGTCACTGTGACCTTGACCTTTGACCTAGTGACCTGAAAATCTATAGGGTTCATCTGCCAGTCATGATCAATGTACCTATGAAGTTTAATGATCCTAGGCATAAGCTTTCTTGAGTTATCATCCGGAAAAAAAAATACTATTTCAAGTCACTGTGACCTTGACCTTTGACCTAGTGACCTGAAAATTAATAGGGGTCATCTGCCAGTCATGTTTAATGTACCTATGAAGTTTCATGATCCTAGGCCTAAGCGTTCTTGAGTGATCATCCAGAAACCCTTTTACTATTTCAAGTCACTGTGACCTTGACCTTTAACCTAGTGACCTGAAAATCAATAGGGGTCATCTGCCATTCATGATCAATGTACCTATGACGTTTCATGATCCTAGGCCTAAGCGTTCTTGAGCTATCATATGGAAACCATCTGGTGGACGGACCGACCGACAGACAGACCCACCTACATGTGCAAAACAATATACCCCCTCTTCTTTGAAGGGGGGCATACAAATATGCAAAGAGTAACTTTCAAAACATATAGTCTTTAAATGAAAGATTTTGTAAGTGATGCCAGTTATATGAATTATTGATAAATGAATTGCGAATTAAAAATGCTTCTTTTATATATTTGCAAAAGTGGACTAGTTCGTGTTTTTTTCAGATGAAGTAACTAAATGGTGATACTTTTGTCTTCAAACGCTTAAACATGGACAGGAATGATCAGTACACCTTCTTGATGCCATTAACACATGCAAACAACCTAAAAACAGGTTTACATCAATTGCATAGGAAAAGGGCTACAACACAATTTGATGGCCTCTTAGGGTATTTATAAATTATTATTGCTGCTTTACTTTACCTTATACACGTTTGTACAGATTAACACACATGAAATAAATGGCTTACTATGAAAGCACAGACATTCACATATTTCAAATTTTGACAAATTTGTTCTCTAACATATTTAACAGTTCTTAAAATCATACAATTTCATTTTTTTATTTGAAAAAATTCATACAAAATAAGCATTTATCAAACAACGATATGCCAATGCTGGCAAAAAGCCAATGTAATAACCCAACTAGTAGAGCTTTTTTCCCTTGGCTGTCTTCATTTAACCCTTTCCCACTCAGAGGCAAAGTGAAAATGGCTATGTGCAAACAGCATAAAACCTGAACAGCCTGCAAGTGAATAGCAGTCTGTTCAGGTTTATGCTCTTTGCTGCTCATCAGTATTTAAGGATAAGAAATGAAGCCTTTAAAACTTGTATCTAGTAAGAAAGGTCTTCAATTAAATATAACTTTCTAAGGAACTACAAAGTAACAAACACATCAATATACATATCAAAGTGGGAAAGGGTTAATATTACAAGTGCCAAATGCGCACACATCGCATTACCTGATTTATGCATGTTCAATTCCAAAACCCCTATTCCATAATTTACTGTACATTTTCAACTTACCAAAAAAAGGCAATCCGCACAGGCTAATCAGGGATGACACTTTCCGCTTTTATGACATTTTTAGTTTAAATGAAGTCTCTTCTTAGCAAAAATCCAATTTAGGCGGAAAGTGTCGTCCCTGATTAGCCTGTGCGGACTGCATAGGCTAATCTGTGACAACACTTAACCCACATGCATTATGCCCAGTTTTCTTTGAACGCGACTCATACATACTAGAAATGCAATATGTATCCAGTTATTGGTAGAGTAGGGTGTACATGAATGAGTTGATGACAACAAAACCTGGCAATAATCAGATATATGAGCACTGAACTTTAAAATCGGTCTGTTTATAACACAGGCTTGTGTTTGGACCCAATTATTTGCCTTATATTGGATTTGAGGTGTAGAAGTAGCAGTAATCGGAAATCATTTCCAGTTTTTTGTTTCGCGATCGAAAATGAACTATAATAAATGTGTTTTTTTGTTTTGCAACTTTAACAGAATATTTTAAATACAAATATTTCTCTTTATTAACTTAATTTTAACATCAAGAAAGATAGACATGTTAATAAGCATGTGGAATTAGACCCATTTTCACATGACATAGTGATACATGTACATACAGTACACTAATTTCTGCTGACACGATCTGCCAGGCTAGGCTACTCACATGCACCGTCTTCGTCATAGTTTGAGAGGTCAGGGGCTATACTGCGGCTAAACTCCAGTATGTTACACCACTGGTCCTTGTTGATCACTTTGTACTTGGATTGCTGCAGAAAGTAGTGCACATATTTACCAGGCATTCATAGAAATATTAATGCAATATTCAGCCAACATTTTGTTTTCCTTCAAAACATCCACAGCCAAAAGTAATACTGAATGGAGGTATAAAACCCAAACAGAGAATTTGAAAGCATAATACCAGAGCAGCCTGTGTTTAAAACTTGCTACAAAAGCTTGAGAATTATTGAAGTACTCTACTGCACAGACTTATAGGGACAGACAAAGTAACTCCTTAACAACACCTCCCTGCCTGAGTCAAGCGCTTACAAACTTTCAGGACAATTTGAACAGGTTAATACAAATTTCATTAGAAATCAATAGTTATGTATGGATGCCTATGTTATCTGCCATAAATCACAAATATAACTCTTCATTCTCTTATCATTCCTATGGACAGTACAGACTAACTACCAGCCACATACATCAAGGTATTGGTGGAAGGAGGTGAAGAGGGGCCACTTGCGGCCCAGTAACAAGGTCAACATGGCCTTCGCAGTGTCCATATCCATGCTTCTTTGGTCCTTATCCTGTAATACACACACACCTCGTTGAACTTGACAATAAATTCTGCAGAATATTATATCAGCTGTGTTCTAAAAAACTGGGCTGATAAGCCTGTGTGGACTTCACATACTAATATTTGACAACACTTTCCGTCTAAACTAGATTTTTGTTTCAAAGAGACTTTCTTTAAAGAAAAGTCAATAAAAATGGAAAGTGGCGTCTCTAATTAAGAACAACATGCTTTATGCCCAGTTTTTCTATAAAAAAACACGGCTCAAATTGTAAACCTTAACTGCAGTATTATTATCATGACAGTGACAATTTTTTTGTTTGTATGCATGGATTTGTTTGCCCTCTTCAAATGTATTTGAGCCCTTGCCTTGGAAAAAGTGTGCTTAATGCAAGTGCTTAAAGTCAGTGTCATCCCAGATTCTGGGAGGACAGATGTCAGACAGACGGACAGAGGGACTGACGGACAATCAACTGCTATATGCCACCCTACCGGGGGCATAAAATGTATTCATCAATCATTAGCAACTTCAAACTCATTTGATTACTCAAAACAATCTGTATCTGAAATGTTAATATATCACATATATCACTCACATTTGAATAGCATCTACAAATGAGCTGTATCATGCAAAAATGGGTCTAATGCCATAGCGGCCAGGGTAGCTCCAGACCAGCCAGAGCATCCACGCAATCTGGTCAGGAGCTACCCCAGACCAGCCAGAGCATCCACCCAATCTGGTCAGGACCTACCCCAGACCAGCCAGAGCATCCATGCAATCTGGTCAGGAGCTACCCCAGACCAGCCAGAGCATCCACGCAATCTGGTAAGGACCTACCCCAGACCAGCCAGAGCATCCATGCAATCTGGTCAGGAGCTACCCCAGACCAGCCAGAGCATCCAAGCAATCTGGTCAGGACCTACCCCAGACCAGCCAGAGCATCCATGCAATCTGGTCAGGAGCTACCCCAGACCAGCCAGAGCATCCATGCAATCTGGTCAGGACCTACCCCAGACCAGCCAGAGCATCCAAGCAATCTGGTCAGGACCTACCCCAGACCAGCCAGAGCATCCATGCAATCTGGTCAGGAGCTACCCCAGACCAGCCAGAGCATCCATGCAATCTGGTCAGGACCTACCCCAGACCAGCCAGAGCATCCATGCAATCTGGTCAGGAGCTACCCCAGACCAGCCAGAGCATCCATGCAATCTGGTCAGGAGCTACCCCAGACCAGCCAGAGCATCCATGCAATCTGGTCAGGAGCTACCCCAGACCAGCCAGAGCATCCATGCAATCTGGTAAGGACCTACCCCAGACCAGCCAGAGCATCCATGCAATCTGGTCAGGAGCTACCCCAGACCAGCCAGAGCATCCACGCAATCTGGTCAGGAGCTACCCCAGACCAGCCAGAGCATCCATGCAATCTGGTCAAGAGCTACCCCAGACCAGCCAGAGCATCCATGCAATCTGGTCAGGACCTACCCCAGACCAGCCAGAGCAACCACGCAATC
The DNA here is from genome assembly GCF_020536995.1 of Dreissena polymorpha. Taxonomy (NCBI): domain Eukaryota; kingdom Metazoa; phylum Mollusca; class Bivalvia; order Myida; family Dreissenidae; genus Dreissena; species Dreissena polymorpha. The sequence goes on along the minus strand of NC_068358.1, from coordinate 15,746,283 downwards.
TGGTCAGGACCTACCCCAGACCAGCCAGAGCATGCATGCAATCTAGTCAGGAGCTACCCCAGACCAGCCAGAGCATCCATGCAATCTGGTCAAGAGCTACCCCAGACAAGCCAGGCCCGTATTCACCAACCGATTCTTAGACTTAAGAATAAAAAATAGACTTAGAACCAAGAAAAATGTGTTCAGTGTTTGAATATATACAGGCCGCCACTGGTGATTATGTCATTAACAAAAAGTTCTATATGAAGAATAATATAGATAGAGATGTTTACTGCAGAGTTTGACTCAAAATTAAAGAAATTATTGAATATTCTAATTTAAAGAATTTTCTTTTTTCTTAGACTTAAGTCTAAGAATTGTTTGGTGAATACGGACCCAGAGCATCCACGCAATCTGGTCAGGACCTACCCTAGACCAGCCAGAGCATCCACGCAATCTGGTCAGGAGCTACCCCAGACCAGCCACAGCCTCCACGCATTCTGGTCAGGACCTACCCCAGACCAGCCAGAGCATCCACGCAATCTGGTCAGGACCTACCCCAGACCAGCCAGAGCATCCACGCAATCTGGTCAGTAGCTACCCCAGACCAGCCAGAGCATCCACCCAATCTGGTCAGGAGCTACCCCAGACCAGCCAGAGCATCCATGCAATCTGGTCAGGACCTACCCCAGACCAGCCAGAGCATCCACGCAATCTGGTCAGGAGCTACCCCAGACCAGCCAGAGCATCCATGCAATCTGGTCAGGACCTACCCCAGACCAGCCAGAGCATCCACGCAATCTGGTCAGTAGCTACCCCAGACCAGCCAGAGCATCCACCCAATCTGGTCAGGAGCTACCCCAGACCAGCCAGAGCATCCACGCAATCTGGTAAGGACCTACCCCAGACCAGCCAGAGCATCCACCCAATCTGGTCAGGAGCTACCCCAGACCAGCCAGAGCATCCATGCAATCTGGTCAGGACCTACCCCAGACCAGCCAGAGCATCCAAGCAATCTGGTCAGGACCTACCCCAGACCAGCCAGAGCATCCACCCAATCTGGTCAGGAGCTACCCCAGACCAGCCAGAGCATCCACGCAATCTGGTCAGGAGCTACCCCAGACCAGCCAGAGCATCCACGCAATCTGGTCAGGAGCTACCCCAGACCAGCCAGAGCATCCATGCAATCTGGTCAGGAGCTACCCCAGACCAGCCAGAGCATCCATGCAATCTGGTCAGGAGCTACCCCAGACCAGCCAGAGCATCCATGCAATCTGGTCAGGACCTGTCCCAGACCAGCCAGAGCATCCACCCAATCTGGTCAGGAGCTACCCCAGACCAGCCAGAGCATCCACACAATCTGGTCAGGAGCTACCCCAGACCAGCCAGAGCATCCATGCAGTCTGGTCAGGACCTACCCCAGACCAGCCAGAGCATCCACACAATCTGGTCAGGACCTACACTGTCCACTGTAAATGTCGGCCAAGGTTTTGTGGTCTCATTAGTTGTCACAAACTGCTTAGATGCATATGGCATAAGACCCATTCGGCATGATGCTGCTAAAATATTACCAAATACTCTTTTTATACTGAACAGATATAAAAGATACTGAAATGCTTGTGATTGTCAACAAAAACACGACGTATTTTGTACTGCTCCTATTTAATTAAAGCTTCCTTTTATTTTCGGGTTTTAATTTTATTTAACAGAGATTCGGACCGGCCACCCAGCATTTTTGATCCGATCGGTCCTGTATTAAAAACGTGGGTCAGGTATGACGGTCCCGTACTTTTGGGAATATCTGACCATTAGTCTAATGCAATCTAGGATAAGTCTTTTGTAGTAATAGAAGAATGGGACAGCAACTTCCACTCTTTCATTTGTAACAATAAATTCCATTCTCATTTAGTCCAGCATCGATCAAATCTAGCAAAACAACATTTGTACGTAACATACCCTTGCAAAATCAAATGCATATCTGTATATATTTTTGAATTGCACACTGTCATCTAGTAAATTTCGTAGATACTCCAACTTCTGTCTGATTTTGGAAACACTGTCACATCTGCAATAAGAATTACATCTACATAATTCAGTAAAGAACACTTTTATGAAACAAGAGATGTGTTTGTCAGAAACACAATGCTCCCTATTGCGCCGCTTTGAAGCCATATATTTGACCTTTGACCTTGAAGGATGACCTTGACCTTTCACCACTCAAAATGTGAAGCTCCATGAGATACACATGCATGCCAAATATCAAGTTGCTATCTTCAATAATGCAAAAGTTATTGCAAAACTTTAACCAAGGTTAAAGTTTTGGGACACACACAATGAATGAATGAATGACAGACAGACAGGCCAAAAACAATATACCCGTGATCTTTCCAGGGGCATAAACAAATTGTGTCATGTCAAAAAATATAATAATAATTCCGTTGCTGTTGTTTTTCTTATGGAAATGGGCCTGGGGCCTTGGGGAAAATTGTGTGGTTTTGACTAATATTGGGAAATTTAGATGTTTTTTTATGTTGCTCAAAAATATTATACACTTAACAATACATGTTATGGTTTTTAAATTATATTTGCAAAGACTTTAAACTTAAACATAGAGCTTGACAGGGACATAAACTCATGTCATATGATAGGAATTATCGAATTATAAATTGTTTTGTTCTTTTTTTTTAAACTTTCAAATTTGAATTTTTATCAGTCATTTAAGAAAAATATACACTTGTAAGCTTGGGAATTCGGCCCCAAATCTGACGAAAAAATAACAATATCAACAGCGTAATGCAGAAAAGGCAAAATGAATCTAGGTTAATGTACATATCCAGAAACACTTAAACATGCAAGAGAAAGCAACCTGAAATAATGCAATAGACACTTATAGGAAAAGAATCTATCAAAAACAAAATGAAACAACAGGTTTCTACATACTGGAGCCTTGATCAGTCATTAAATGCCCCCGTTAGGGTGGCATATAGCAGTCTCACTGTCCATTTGTCTGTCTGTACATCTTTCTGTTCGTCCAGCATTGAGTTTTCCAGAGTTTTTTATGCAACGCTTTCAGATATTGAGCTGATTTTTGGTATGCGAGTCTATCTACATGACCTACAGATCAAGTAAGAAATTTGTTCTTGTCAGTTGATTTTTGGCGAAGTTATGGGCCTTGGACTCTGAAATTATCTTTATTATAAAGTTTTTCCAGATTTTTTGTATGCAACGCTTTCAGAGATTGAGCTGATATTTAGCTTTTGATTTGGGTCTACCTACATGACCTACAGATGAAGTGTGAGTGGGTCTACCTACATGACCTACAGTTGAAGTGCGAGTTTAACTACATGACCTACAGATGAAGTGTGAGTGGGTCTACCTACATGACTTACAGATGAAGTGCGAGTGGGTCTACCTACATGACCTGCAGATGAAGTGTGAGTGGGTCTACCTACATGACCTACAGATGAAGTGTGAGTGGGTCTACCTACATGACCTACAGATGAAGTGTGAGTGGGTCTACCTACATGACCTACAGATGAAGTGTGAGTTTACCTACATGACCTACAGATGAAGTGTGAGTGGGTCTACCTACATGACCTACAGATGAAGTGTGAGTTTACCTACATGACCTACAGATGAGTGTGAGTGGGTCTACCTACATGACTTACAGATGAAGTGCAGGTGGGTCTACCTACATGACTTACAGATGAAGTGTGAGTGGGTCTACCTACATGACTTACAGATGAAGTGTGAGTGGGTCTACCTACATGACTGACAGATGAAGTATGAGTGGGTCTACCTACATGATTTACAGGTCTACCTACATGACCTACAGATGAAGTGTGAGTGGGTCTACCTACATGACTTACAGATGAAGTGTGAGTTTACCTACATGACTTACAGATGAAGTGTGAGTTTCGTTTTGATCTATTGATTTTGGCAAACTTATGGACCTTGTTTTCTCTAAAATAGCTGCTGTGGGACTTCAAAGCGCAGTGGGGGGCATTGTGTTACACAAACACAGCTCTTGTTCTCTCATGTGCTGACATTTGTGTCTGTAACAAAGTTGTTTGGTGGGAAAATAAGTGAATTCTGGAGTTGTTTTTTTCTATAAAATTGCCTATTAACAAACTTTTTATACTAATAGCATAACATGAACATGAACAACCTGTTTATATTTGGAATGCAACTTTATAACAAAAAGATCAAAGTTAAACGACTTACTGCAATTCTGTCATTCCTTTTAACCACTCTGCTAATGTGAAGAAACCCATTGACTTTGCATCCAGTGTGTATGCCAGAGATAACATAACAATCTGAAACAACATAATTTGACGATCTGCAAATATATCAAGCATTAAGTATATGCTAGGTTACGATGACAATTCAAATGATATTTCAAACTTACAAATGTATGCCCTGTTTCTATTTGTTTCTTTATTTAGTTGATTTTTCATGTTTTCAATAGTATAGCAGTCATTTCAAGCACAAGTATTATTTTAAGCTTGGTTTTATCATTACCAGCATCACATAATATGATCGATTGTATTTGCCACCACTAACAGAACAATCTGAATATGACAAACAATTGATGAATGGACACCCAAACGTGAACAACGTGAATTATGTTTGTTGGCCTAATCTGCCATAAAATAACAAAGTCAAGTATAATGCTTACACATTGTTATCAAAGTGTTCATTGCAGTATAAGATATTGTGCTCTCAGAAAAAGGGGCTTAATGCATGTGGATAAAGTGTGGTTCCTAATTAGCATGTGCAGTCTGCGCAGGCTTATCAGAGATGACTCTTTCCAATTTTTATTTATTTATGATGTTTTTTATTAATAGAAAGTTTCTTCTTTGCATTAATTTAGTTTAGGCGGAAAATGTCGTCCCTTGGATGACACTTAACGCACAAGCATTAAACCTCTTTTCACAGAGGGAAGTGTTACATTTTCTGGTTCAACGCCGATGTCTTCACAGAACTTCTCCATGCCATCTGGGCCCAGTGTGTCCTCATCAGGTCCTAAACACATCAACAATGAGTGAAATATTGATTGCCACAGTCTTCAAAATCTAAAACAGCCTAGTGTTTTTCCCAGAAGGGCAAAGGGGCATGGCACTTCACTTTCAAAAAGGGCATTTTAACGCGCAGTTTATGCAAAAAAGGGCAAACACATTCTGTGGATACCTGGTTTTGAGAGAAACATTTAACAGCATCAAAGGCAGTTGTGGGAGAAACATAAACAAGAGGGCCTGAAAGGCCCAAAGTCATTCACTTGAGATTCAAAGGAATTGATCTGTTCTGTGTAGCCCAAGATGTCATTAGAACAAATGTTCTTACAAACTTTCATGACTAGTGAACATCCTGGCAGCCACGTTTTTCAACAGACCAGAACCATTTTCATACATATTGAAGATATCATTTAAACACATATTCTGACAAAGTTTCATGAAGATTCATGAAGCCATATAAGGAAAAATGCCCTGCCCCCTGGTGGCCATGTTTTTCAAGCTTCTCGAACCATTTTCGAACTTGTAAGAGATATCATTGGGTCAAATATTCTGACAAAGTTTCATGATGATCTGACAATAAATGTGGCTTCTAGAGTGTTAACCAGGTTTAACTATAGCTATATAAGGACAAGGGACAAAATTGTCACAAAACCAGGTTTTCATTGTGAAAAAAAAAACTTATAAAGGGAGAAAACTCAAACTGAACTTCTGAAATGAACAAACAAAATTAACCCCCTTGGTAAGTTTGTTTTAAAAAAAATTCTATTTTTAGTCGTGGCGACCATGACATTGGAGATATTGACGTGATTCTTTCGTGCGACACACCGTCCCATGATGGTGAACAAATGTGCCAAATGATTTTAAAATCTCACAATGAATGACATAGTTATGGCCAGGACAAGTTCATTTATGGCCATTTTTGACCTTTGAACTCAAAGTGTGACCTTGACCTTGGAGATATCGACGTAATTATTTCGCGCAACACACCGTCCAATGATGGTGAACAAATGTGCCAAATGATTTTAAAATCTGACAATGAACGACATAGTTATGGCCCGGACAAGCTTTTTCCGCCCGCCCGCCAGCCTGCCAGCCCGCCCGCATTCGCCAATCTAATAACCAGTTTTTTCCTTCGGAAAACCTGGTTAATAAATGCCAAGACCCCTTAAATTGGCGGCCATGTTTTTCCACCAACCGGAACCATTTTCAAACTCATCCAAGATATCATTGGGAAAAATTGTCTGGCCAAGTTTCATGATGATCGGACAATAAATGTGGCCTCTAGAGTGTTAATAAGGTTTAACTATAGCCATATACGAAAAAAATGCCCCGCCCCTTGGAAGCCATGTTTTTCAAGCAAACATAATTATTTTCGAACTCATCCAAGATAGTATTGAGACCAATCTTCTGACCAAATTTCATGAAGATTGGACAACAAATGTGGCCTCTAGAGTGTTAACAAGATTTTACTATAGCCATATAAAGCCATATAAGGAAAAATGCCCCGCCCCTTGGCAGCCATGTTTTTCTAGCAAAGGTTACCATTTTCAAACTCATCCAAGATATCATTAAGACCAATCTTCTGACCAAATTTCATGAAGATTGGACAATAAATGTGGCCTCTAGAGAGTTAACAAGGCAAATGTTGACGGCGCACGACGGACAAAAAGCGATCATAAGAGCTCACCATGAGCATGTTACTTTAATTAATATTAATATATTTACCTTGCTATTAAAGTTCCATGCTGTTTCAGTAAACTGTTCATTATGGCAAACACAATAAAGCAATATATGCAGGGATCATATTTTTTTCGGTTTTGTCTGTCTTAGACCGATTGGGGTCATGAAAGACCGAATGAAAATCCAAAACAGTCGGTCCGATTCTTTTGCTAAAATTCCCATGTCATGAAATCGATTACACAGTGTACATGCCAACACACCCTAATGACATTCTTATCTCGATAAGGTGTGATAAACCATTCGCTGCAGTCTCTAAACCGGTCAGGAGAATAAAAAACTTGTGAACAGCGGATTAAAGACGCATCCAAAAAGACGCGTCTGAAAGCACGCGCTGTAACTAAACAAAACATGCGGATACATTTTCCACCAGCGTAATAATCCGGTAATATAATTATGAATGAAAGTCTCGTTTCTGATCGACAAAACAGCCGAAAGTTATTTTTATGGGCGGAACTTCACATAAAATAGTACACAAGAAAAATAATATACATTGTATAAATCTTTAGTAAAACCGTGTTAGAATCGAAATAATTCGGGTACTTAATAGTTTGTTGTTGAATAACTCATGACCGGAAAATTAGATGCGTGGTTTCAAATGCTTCACTCTCGTGATTTAATCCCTATGAATCTAAACATTCGGCCGTGGGTTATTTGACAATTAACTATAATGTACACGAATTATTTAATCATTTGGTTAGTTATTGTCAGTAGCCAACCCCAGCACAGACATTTGTTTGGTTCAGTGCATATTTGTAAGCTATTATCGAGTCGACAACGATTTAAAACATCGGTATAGACTTACACGGATTGATAATATTAACAACGATAAAAAAAGTCTGATAAAACAGCACACGAAACAACAATGAAATAGCAAATGATAAAACCAGTTGAGAAAACTTGTATGTTTCGTTTAAAAAAAGCCTAAGGGAATTTTTCTTGTACATTTATTATACCACCTTCATGAATGGAAAAATCAAAGGAGTATATTTTAACGTAATTTGTCATGATTTCGGATATAAATTTTCGGATACTTTTTCCCCATTTATATCCAGACCGATTGATGTTGCGGGAAAATATGATCCCTGAATATATGCATATGGATCTGATTATAAACAGATCCACTAGCATATAAATGGAACCATGTTTGTCATATCCTATTTTCTAACGATAATTTAACAACAAGACTTACCTTGGTTAAAGTCGATGTTTGATTCTAATTCTATGAGAAACTGGATTTGAGGAGGAGTTAAATGAGATTTAGGCTTGCACATGCGAATCAGTGTGCTTTCGCATTTCCTTCTGAAAAGACGTGGTCTTTTCGTAGCCAACTTTTTAGTGTTTTTTCGATGTACGTAGTACACATAATTGATTTAAATCAGTGCTTTTAGTATTATATTACTGCGTCTCATTCGTTTTACGGATAATTTGTGCCGGAAATTTGTTTTGTGACTCGTTGTTCGAGTTTTTTCCAATCGCAAAGGAAAAATCGGAGATAAATCATCCTACAAACTTAAAACGTCCGACATACAGAAGTCGACGCGGTCGTCAACCAAAAACACTAAAACTGACAATTCAGAATCTGAATAAATTATTACATTTCTGAAAAACATTCAAGTGCAAATGAAGAAAAATGATGACAAAGTTGATGGAATTGTCAAACGACTCGATGCAATCGAGCACTGCGAATATGAGCAGTACGAACAATATGACGAAGAGTATGATGACACTCATCAGCCTTCATGTAACTTTGCAATTAACTGAATGCTAACAATTTGCGAGTAAACTGAACGATTTGCAAACACTCGTTTCCTTTACATATACATGTATCCACTGAGTAGATTACTTATAAATATGTTGTTGGTATCTAAAACGTTTTATGCATCGTTCGTTATCACATGCATTTATTTGCATTTCAGTAATCCAATCTTAATTTATATCTCCATTTTTTATTTGATATTTGATCTTCATTTGCCATTTTTGCCGAGAGTCACAATTTAATTTTGTATTGTCCGCCATCTTATTAAAATGATGTTAGCGACAGGTGCGCATATCAACATAAACTCGTATAATATGTCCATCTAATACACGATTCGCATTTAATTTGAATAGTAAACGATTCAGTAATTGTTCCAAAAATAAATAATCTAAACGACCATTATGATAAAGATACAACTTGTTTGTGCTTTTTTTAATTGAATTACGCCGAGGAATAAATGTTTTGATATTACTGTATCATGCATGAAATGCACTATTTCCACGAGGATAAAATCGAGGTTTTCATCTCCGAAGTGACTGTCAACAATTTTATCGTGAACGAGTACACATTACGGACCGATAAGTGTGCTAGGTATAAGCAAGTGAAAATTTCGATCGATATTGACACTGGGTTATTCACGCATGAATAATACACAACCCCGCCAATCCTCACTGCTTGGGGCCATACTCTGATACTAGTCGGCTTGGAAGTTTTGTCAAGGGATAAGATTTTATCAATATGGGCACATGGCGGCTTTTTCCTTTGAAAAGGGCAGAGTGGCGCGTATGAAAGGCGGCATGGCGTAGCCCCATGCAAAAAGGGCCTGGGAAAAACACTACAGCTGCACCAACATCTACCGATACTACAAGAGCATTAAGGCTTTAGCACTTAACTGTATTTTAAATGATTAGTTGACAATAAACATATTTCTAACTTTAATAGCTTTAAAGCGTATTGTTTTTTTATGAATTTTGATTCATTATTAATTTATTATCAATAAATCCAACCAAAAGCGTTGACATTTTTTAAATAATTTTGTCATTTTGCATGTTTAACTATAATCTACACAGTACTTATGTGAATCAATGTCTTTTTTATTACATAATTTTCCTTTAAAAAAACAATGTTAAGTTTCTTTTTACCAAACATTAAACTCGTTAATATAAGTAAAAAGATCATAGTTGTTTGTGCAAAAGAGAGCGTTTAGCATACATTGTTGTCATCTCAATATGTAAATGATTGCCTGAATAATACAAATTGAGAAATTGTATTTGTTTTGATACCTACATTTTACCATAAAAACAGAAACATCTAAATACTATATTTAAAATTCCCGTAAGACCAATTTCAAAACAATTACAATTAACTACCACATTTTTCGATTTCGGAGTCAATGTTTCAATGTAAGCTCTGACTATCTAGTACCTGTGTACTCGTGAAACCATGCTATACACTGCTTCCCGTTGAACAATTCAGACCCGCTTGATGGACAGCGACGGGCTCTGAAAGTCACCCAAGACAAATGAGCATGGAATCTTATTGCACGGTTGTAAATCAAGAATACTTAATTAAATGGGCCACATTATAGGAAAAGTGGGCATAAAGCATATGCATACAGTATCATCTCAGATTGTCAGGTGCAGTCCCCATAGGCTAAGTGACGACACTAAGTCAACATGCATTAAGCCCTTATTTCCAAGATGCGGCTCAAATGCTTGTCCATCTCATACCCATATGAAAAATAAAAAACATTCATAATAATGCTTGACATGTTTGTTTTTTAGAATTATTGTGAATAACCACTCATATTTACAGCATTCACATCAAACTTTTGAACAAAAATATTTTGGGACTGCCACCCCTCATATTTAATGAATGGCTTACTGTGAGTATTTTGGCCGTTTTGATCTGGACTCTTCCATTGTGGGGGAGGATCTCTTGCGCCTTATTGGCATCTCTTCTGCTAGTTGTGGGTTACTGGATCCAGAATTGTTGGACCGATCATGTAAACTCTGAAAAGGATTTCTTCATACAGTATAAGAACAATAACAAGAGATGTCGCAAGACATTACGCTCGACTATTCTACGGCTTTGATGTTATGTACATTTTCTGTAGGTCACATATTTGAAGTTAGATTTCAGAGTAGTTATATAGTTTGTGTAATTGAATACCTGTAGTAAAATCAGTGTTATGGAGATGTAGAATGTTTACCTTAACGCTGACATTTGGGTAAGTAGCCCTCGATTGATCATTGTCAGCTCGGGTACATCTTAAAAGCACCCTTTGTACTCTTCAGTTTACTTCAATGTACCCCAGGTGCATTCGGTGGCATGATTTAAGACATTGGATGTCGGCCGGAAGAAAACTATGGTTCAGCCTTATATTTGTTGGGTATTTTAAGTATATTGCCCATACCCTGGGTACATTTAAGTATACTTAAAGAGTACTACGGGTACTTTCATATAGTACAAAAGCAGATTATGACCAATCAAGCGTAAGTAGCTCATACTATTTGGTTAAAAGTCAAACTAAAAAATGCGTACACTGTTTTCTTAAAAGAGCTTCATAATCCCTTACCAAAGAATTCAGTCTTGTGAACAGATTACCAGCTGCCTGCAGGTTTGTATCCAGTGTGCTGGAGATTCAAACATTTATTTGTGTCTGAAACAGATGTTTTACATGCTTTATTAGTTTTGTGTAAAGAAGCTAAGAGGGTCATGAAAGAACTGTGTTTAAGGTAAACCAATTGATGAACAATTTACCTATTTTTTACTACAACATGACCCAGATTCTTACAATGCCTAGATTTTGTCATGATAAATGTTCTTACAAAGCTTCATCAAAATTGGATGAAAAATGTGGCCTCTAGATGTTGATATTGTTGTCAAATTTGCAAACAAATACTGTGAATACACTGTAAAAGATATAAAGTACTTTTTTTATCTCAAAAGATATTCCATTGAAAAATGTTTATTTGACTTTACAGAAAGTTCTTTGGTAAATAACTCAGTTTATAATGTAATCTTTTGCCAGTTTTACAAGTATTAGAATATTTGTTGAAATCTGGAGTAATACTTATGTTGCTTTTGGATGGGTCAGATTTTATGAAGGCTGACAGCAGTAGAAAAAGGTCTGGGCCTTTATTTAGCAAAATATTTTTATTCTGTCATCTTTGACTGATTTTCTTTCGGCTGCGATTCGGGACAAATAAAAAAGTTGACAATGAAATCTCGTCACTTAAATAAATGAATGAAAACACAACCAATACCCGCAAATAAAAATCACTAACAAATGCACACGTAAAAGGACATTACCAATATGCTGATTTGTGCGACTGTCGTTATTATTTTGCCTTTAAACTGTATGCCTATGTGCAATTATGCGTGTTTTGCAAAACTTGTCTACTTTTTAACAACCGGAAACCTTTCTGCGCATGTCACTGTTCTTTTTCATGAGTCTGTAAACTGGATTTTGATTCGTCAGACCATACCGGCGTCACCAACAACCAATGAAAAGGCGCGTTTCATAAGGCTGAGTTACATTCCTAACTCTGCTTCAGAGAATATCACAAATATTTGCATCTTTTGTGAATAGTCAAAGGTAAGTACAATTGCACGATTGTCTCTGCATATGTTTTGTTTATTTAAATAACAGTTAATAGCTGATACGTGTTTCAATAGTTTTACATTGTAATTTCTGAATGAAATGACATTTTATTTTGGTTATGGTTTGACTGAACTTTACCTGTCCCAGACTACACATTCCACCACACCATTGATGTTTTTTAATTATTAACATCTTAACCTGAGAATCAGAGAAAGAACACTGTAACTGAACTGTGATTGAGATGAAGTGCTGTGTGACAACTGTCTCGGCTGTGAGAGTAGGCGCATTGTGGTGTTTATCGCAGTCAGTGAGTGCCAGATTAGCAACATGGTAGCTGAAATAATTCGCGTTCAGAATAAATCTGAACGCTGAAACTCCGGTCTGTAAAAACCATAACGAAAAATAAATACAATACTATTATGGGAATTGCAGTATTTTCAAGTGTATATATCTAAAATCTATCCGTTGTTTGACAAATTTGAACTAAGATCACAAAAATTACCTTTATTTCATTCGAAATCATAGACATTGAACGATCATTTTCTCAAAGGCAACCATTTTGGCATTGTTGTTGTTGTTCTTATTTCGAACCATAGCTATTTCGTACCTATTACTTTTGGGGTATTTCGTTACTGTCGATTCAAATATTTTGAGTTATAATAGTTATAATTATTCTTTTGCTTCTCCTTCTTTTTATGATTATTATTTCTAATTTCATTTCTTACTGTTTTGTGCATATTGCACACTTTGTTTGTTCGAACTCAGTTACAAACATAGTTGAATTTAACCTCCACCAAGGGAGATAACATGAACCTTTACTATACAGGATTTATATTGGATGAAACAAACTCGAAATATAGTTTATTAACAGGTAAATTTCGATTATTTTGCTTATTATATACTATTTAGGCAACGTTCTTTCATAATAGTCACACATATGTGTGTATTTAAATTCAGGAGTGATGCGACCGAAATTCGTGTCGGAACTCTCGCTATTAAAAAGATAGAGTGGACTATTGACGCCAAGAGTCTGCCAAAGCAAAAATCATCAAAAGACTATATGGCGGCAATTTATATTGACTAGCAACATGGAGGCCCATAGGTTATGAAACTTTCGGGGCCCAGTTCCCTATTCCACCTAGCAATGTGGCAATGTCTATTTAAATATATAAAATGTTTAAAATAATACATTAATTAATGCAAAATTCTACAGTCTGATATCCCTAATGTACATCTTGAAAATGAAATCACCAGCTAAACAATCTGTTAAAAATATAAAACAAATGATTGTCACTTGTTAAGACAATGTCAAGCCTTTAATCTGAATATAACATTGATATAAAATAATTGGCTTTGTCTAGTCATTAAATTAGGCTAAGTAAGTAAGTTAAAAAAAATCTTTCTACTCTGCCTTATGGAACTGATCGCGGTTAGCTCTTAGTGGGTTTGGTTTGCAACTACACTTCAACACCGTTATTTCAAACACCGATCCGACGTCACCGTTATTTCAAAGTATTTTTCTGGTCCCAATTTTGATTCTTGTTTGTTTGATGTAAAATTTCATTGTGAATCCGAACTTCATTAAACCGAAGAAATCGTTAACTCGAAGTGATTCTGTCGGTCCCAACACTATAATTCGCACCTAATTATCAATCTTTAATCAGAAGTCAAAACTGCTTAATACTGAGCGTAATTTCACACCTTTGTCGTGGCGCGTCAAAAGCCAATAATTTCACCTTTGTCGTCTGCGCGAACGCCGGTGTTCAGAGAGACATCGCATATTATTAAAAAAAGGTTAAATCATTTCCGAAAATATATGCATAAGTATGTATGTCTGATAATTTGTGCTATTAGTTTTATTTGATATGTTCTGCAATTAGAGAAAAATATAAACAAGAAAAAGAATCGTTTTATTACCCTGTTTGTTACGAGTAGAAATATATTGCTATCTGACTAGTTTACGTTTTTAAGTAAGCGTGTAACCGAACCATGCGAATTCCATGTTTTATTTTTAAGGAATCAAAGAAGTCTTCTGTCAAATAATTATTTCGAACTATCGTTAATCTGAATTTTTTTAACGGTCCCAACGACTCCGAAATAACTGTGTTGAAGTGTACTAGCAACAACACTAAATAAGGTACTCGCATTGGCATCGACTGGAAATCTTGTCAGGATGGCACAAATAGTTCTCTTGTTCTCAAGTCGAGGGAAACACGTAATGGCAATACTCTTCCTGGGAATATACACACAGTCACAGGCTAACACACACAGTCACAGGCTCACACACACAGTCACAGGCTAACTAATCATCCAGGACAACACATCCTCAGACGTCAATAGCCAGTGCAAGAAGAGACCATACAAGCACGAATCATTCTGATTGGTCGCTGGTTGACTGTTTCTAACAATGCAGCATGTGCCTGTTTTGTGGGCTGGTCCCCGGCACTACAACATCAATCAGGCTTAAAGCTTGGCTTGATTGAGCTTTAGAGCTGCATAGTTTTTACTATTTCAGCCAAGGGAAGAATATAATGAAATGATTTTACCATATTTCAGATTTCTGTCCTTCCCCTACAAATACACCTCACAAGTGCTAAAAAATAAATAAAACACTTTAAGGAAGCTTCACAAATTAAAAAAAAATCATCCTACAAGTTGTGCACAGCATTAAAGGGATCTTTTCACGCTTTGGTAAATTGACAAAATTGAAAAAAGTTGTTTCAGATTCGCAAATTTTCGTTTTAGTTATGATATTTGTGAGGAAACAGTAATACTGAACATTTACCATTGTCTAATATAGCCATTATATGCATCTTTTGACGATTTTAAAACATAAAAATTATAAAGCGTTGCAACGCGAAACGATTGAATAATTTGGAGAGTTCTGTTTTTGTCGTTACATTTTGTGAGACTAGGAAGATTGCTTATATAAGGTATAAAATACTTCATGTACATGTACTCGGCGGAATAGCTCAGTAGGCTAAAGCGTTTTTACTTCAGGACTTTGGCAGGACTCCAGGGGTCACTGGTTCGAAACCTGGTCAGGGCAATGTTCTTTTCCTTTTTTTAATTTTATTCTTGATTTTTTACTGGAGCTTTTACGATCCAATGTTTACATTTATCGATATAAAGCATTTAATGAATAAGTTAAAAAATGCCAAAATCTGTGAAAAGGCCCCTTTAACAGATTAAATAGTGGTTACTTCTAATAAAGGGAAGACACTATGGGATAAAAAAAGGACTCATTTTAATGTTAAGGTCACCTGGTTGAAGGTCAAGGTCACATTAACTTGTAATATAGAAATTTGTTTCTTCATGACATGTAGAGAAATATTTGACCTCCTGTCACCTGAATTGCTGCACAGGTTACTTGGAACAAAATGATGCATATTGAAAATTAGGTCAATGATTAAGGCCACAAGGGGTTTTACCTACAATCATTGTGTAGTGTTGACATGGGTGGAAAGTTAGTAAGATGGCTATTAAAATTGAGCTCATATTGTCAAAGGTCAACATCTAAGGGGCTTGTATCGTGTAATATGTTTTAGCATCATTACTTGATTTCTTAGGATCACATAAATTGCAGTGGTTTTTTCACCATTTTGGGAATGGGGCCTGGTCCCTAGGCTTTGGATTGGGAAAATACAAGGGGTTTGACTTGCAGCGGGAAATTAGTTTTGTTGTTGTTTTGATAAAAAAATGCTTCAAATTGAGAAAAAAAGGGTGTTCAGTATTATATTTACTAACTTTGAACTTATATAGCTGGATGCGAGATGAACAAAATGTTGAGGTCTTAATTTTTTTTCTAATTTGGAAACCTTCGAAATGTACTTTTTTTTCCATTGGGAATGGGCAAAATTTTGAACATAGAAAAGCACTGAATTGATTTTAGCAAAGCATTTTATATTCAAGTTTAAGCCTAAAAATGGCATTAGGTTAGTAAAAGGTAGTAAATAAGGTTGTTCAAGAAATTCTCAAAATTATCTTAGGAGTATTCAGTATAATTTATTAAGAAAAAATATGGATTTTCCTTTTATTTTCTTATAGATGCAAAGTATCTAAAAGATGGCTGGTGACTCGAGAAAGGATTTCCTCATTGCCACCACAGGCAAACTATTTTGCTGTGCCTGTTAATGATCCTGCGCTGAAGAATTTACCAGACTCGCCTTCCCTGAACAGCTTTCTGGATGATGGAAACAGCAACGTTCTTGCTGGGAAAATGGACCCGAAAAGTAGGGTGAAGATGGTTGCCTTCTCAAACAAGGTAAATCTCCCACACACACAAAGAACAGTATATGTATACCTTATACTGAAGGTGTTATATCAGAAGGCCTATATTACACTGATTTGGCATAGTTTTACAGCAAAATTTGTCTTGTTTAAGTTGGTTAAAGAAGTTAAATTTTGCTTTGATACAAATTTCCATTGTCTTGTATATGCAAACAAACCCAGGTAGTAATTATTTTAAATATATTATTAAAAGGATTACTATACCACCGTGAACATGCTGTAACTTGAAAATGATCTGAAGGAATGGACTGTGTCTTATAAATTGACATTATTTTATATTGTCATATTTCATTGCTTTGTTTGCATCATGTTTAATGTTGGTTGCCACCTGCCTTTCAAATTATTATACATAACATCATTTTGCCATAAATTTTCGCACAGTGCAGGTCATTATGATAAAAAGGCAAGATTTTTTTTAACTGATGGAAATTAGTCATTAATTTTTGGTTGCATTTTATGTTTGTTTTGGCACCTTATGGAAACATTTTTTATTTAAGCTTGATTACATAGAAAGCCTAATGCTTATTTGAAACGCTATCGAGTCCATTTCCTTAGCCAAGAACCAGTACTGTACTTGGTGTCTATGGGGGAAATCTAAAGAACACTCCCACAGTGGGGATTGAATCGGTGACCTCCCTAGCGCTAGGTGGACACTATATCCACTACTTCACTGCGACCTATGATTTAACCTATGATCTATGATTCTACAATGCTTGCAGGTGGACCCAGGAGAAAGCAAGGACAGAGTGATTGTGTTCTTCAAGATCCGACCTGACGTGATCACGCCTGACAATCTGCTCACCAACATTGTGGTCTCCTCCATGTTGGATTCCCCTCTCAACACTCTTTACCATGCCATGCAGAAGGTTTGTAATTTTACCCACTGAACTTGATGTATTGATTTATCAAATGTACTGCGACCAATGAATCAACCAAATTTTATGTTGTAGACATAGGGCTTGTTGTTTTTTTACAGCTTTACTGCCTAAGAGTGTTTGTAGTACCATAATTTACCAGTGTTAGGGGGTATTTTTTGGGTCAGTTATGGGTATTTATTTTTGGGGGTAAATTCAAGGGTATTTTTGACTCATTTCAGGGTATTTTTGGGTCAATTTGGGGGTGTTTTTGAGTAAAGGCAGGGTTGATATTAACCTGCTTAACGCAAGTAATTTAACATTCCCCTATTCCTACTTGTTTCTTTAGCTTTAGTATTAAATCATTGCCTTGAAGTGGTCATTGTGAATAATAATAAAATAACATTCTGAGACTTTTTTTTCATGAAACAAAATGAGAGCATGCTCTAAGTTGTAGTTTGAGACAAATTTATTGCTGTCTGTTTTATAACAAGTCTGTTTATACAAATTGAATGATGTTTTTTTTTTAAATAAAATCCAGAAAAACATTGTTAAGGGTAAAAAACACTGCTAACATGTGCACAAGTTAGCATACAATTCACAAACCACATTATATTGAATGTATTTAAATAAAGTTTCGTGACAAAGTTGTTTTCAAATATTTTTGGATTGAATTCTGAGTCCTTGTTATTTTCCCAAACAATAGGATTTTCTTATTTGGCAAAAATTGGATGAGCCAGTATACTTCTTCATTCCTAACTAAATGATACTTATTAACATTTTCCTGTTGGAAGTCTTCATCCAATTATGGATTACCAGTGGGGGGTTTTCGTTTAAAAATCGGGTCCAGTATTCAGCCCCATTCTCAATGGAAAAAAGTATATATTTTCCCCAAATGGGACCTCAAAATTCCCAAATGAAGGTTTTTTTGTTGTTGTTTTTTAGATTTCAACATTTTATTCATCTCCAATCCAGCCACTAAGTTCAACCTTAGTGAAAATAATGCTGAAAACACTTGGAAGCATTGTTTAGCAAAACAGCAACAACACTAATTTCCCAATTTTAGTCAAAAAGCCGCAAATTTTCCCAATTCAAAGAGACCAGGCCTCATTCCCAAAATGGTGAACAAAAACACACTGAAATTTACTTCATAATTCTTTACTTAATGAATTAATTATGACATGTTTTATGGTCACATTTCTAGGATTATAGAAGGTTATTTGATTAATAAATGACCAAATATTTTCTGTCTCTACTGTAATATAACATATCATTTCTTTAATTCGTTTCTATAATTTCCAATCATTTCGATGGACCTTTTTTATGATAGATTTATTCGCCACTGCTTTGTGAGGATGGAAAGTGGAGCAAGAACGTGGACCCCAAGTTGCAGACCCTTCTAAGTGAGTTGGAGGCGGGGCTTGGTAGTGCGCTGAGAAAGCAGGACCCCAGCTTCCGTGGGAAAGACTCTGGGGACGAAAACCTGGGAAGTAAGTTTGTTTGCCCTTTTCTGGGATGTCTATACAAATGAGCTGTGCTCTGTGAAAATGGGGTTTTATGCATGTGCATAAATATAGAATATTATGTGAGTTTGGGATAAAGATCAAGTTTATCATGCGAGGCTTAGAACCGATGTAGAGCGAGGCTTGCCGAGCGTTCTCATGGTTCATGCCGAGCATGATAAACTTGATCTTTATCCCAAACTCACATCCTATTATTTCCTCCCTATTTTCGATTAATAATTGTAAAATATCGCATTTTTTGACGATTTTGTTTTTCTGTTGTTGACAAAAACAGATTCTCCAATTTTCGGAAAAACCCAAATCTGATCTAAAAATAGCGATAGTATAAAGCTAATGTTTATACGATCGTTGTTATACTATCGATTTTCATCTGGTATAAGGATAAAATGTCATACCAGATTATCCTGTGCAGTCTGCACAGGTTAATCAGGGACGACGCTTGTATGACATTTTCTGTTCAAAGAAAGTATCCTCTTAGCAAAAATCCAGTTTAGGCGGAAAGTGTAGTCCCTGATTAGCCTGTGTGGACAGGCTAATCTGGGACGACACTTTATGCACATGCATTAAACCCCCGTTTCACAGAGAACGGCTCAAATCTATAGACTGATCTGTGGCCACAGGGTAGGGTATCAACTGCTCCTACTTATCATGTACTGTGTGATTCAGGGTGAGTTAATTACTAGAATGAGAGCTTATAAGCTTCCCTGTATCACATCATGCTGGGTCAGCAAGAAGCAGTGTAACAAATTAGCCCATCTCTGGGAATACCAGGCTTAATGTATATGTTTTAATTATTGTGACGACACTTTCCACCTATACTTTTGTAAATAGGAGATTTCCTTTATATAAGAAATTCCATAAAAGTTGAAAGTTTCGTCCTGGATTAGCCTTTGCAGACTGCACAGGCCAATCTTGGAAGACATTTGAGCCATGCTGTGTAAAAAAGGGGTTTAATGCATTTGTGTAAAGTGTCGTCCCAGATTAGCCTGTGCATTCCACACAGGCTAATCAGGGACGACACTTTCCGCCTTAACTAGATTTTTTCTAAGAAGAGACTTTCTTTAAACAGAAAATATCATAAAGCGGAAAGTTTTGTCCCTGATTAGCCTGTGTTGACTGCACAGGCTAATCTGGGACGACACTACGCAAATGCATTAAACCCCTTTTTCACAGAGCATGGCTCATTTTATGCACTCAGATTAAGCTGGGTTTCCCAAGGGCAGGGCTCTTATGTATTTTTTTTAGAACCCTTTTTTTCCACAGCATTATAACAATAACAGAATTAAACTTATTTATAATATTTTGATATTATTTGTAATGACATCATTTTGTTTCTTTCTTTGTCCTCATATAATGGTTTCATTTAAAGTTTGACTTTACTTACAAGACCTGAACATCTAATGAACTTAAATGAAACAATATAAGGTTACCATATGACCTAGCTTAGCAAATGACAAATGAGTCTCCTGTACAAGTGAACATTAAGTTTTTACTCCTTCTCAGCTATTTTAAAATGGTTACTCGTAATTTTTATGCATTAAAAATCACAAACACTACCAAATGCTAAATGTTTGATATCACAAACAAACACATGCCATTTTGTATAGTTTAACTGAAGATGTGCTATCAAGGTGTTATGATTGGATGTTATATCAAACAAATTCTAATATGATTGATAGTTATTTGGTGAATTATCTATTTTCTGCTTTGAAAAGTTTGTGCAAATTAGTGCAAAAGACACATGAATATTTATGAGAATTTATTATTATTATTATTATTATTGAAAAAATATCCAGATATAACCACCCTTGTTTGTACACTATGTTGACTGTCCTGATTTCTTTAATTTATAAATAATGTATTTTGATTAAAACTGGTGCCAGTTAAGCATGAAGTTACTTATTTTCAGTGGACACATATTACATGCATCATTTACAACATATAGCCACAGGTTTCCTTTCAGCAGTATTCTCAATATCTCATAGATATCCTAAACCCTACGGATGAATTTGAATTCTGGGCCGACAATGCCAGGGTGGGTAAAGGCGAGGCTAAGGAAAGAGCTGCACACTTTGTTGAGCTGTTTAAACCCATATCAAAGGACTATGGGGGCCTGGATGCGATGTCGCTCATGGACGCCATGGAGATGGTGGATATAACGCAGGATACGCTGGATGACGTCTGGCGCCAGACCGACTTTGATGCTTACCCTGAGAACAGGATGAGACATCTTCTGGACTGCATTGGTAAGCAGAATTTTGAAGGCCTTTGCAAACGGTTTGGATCCAGATGAGACGCCACAGAACGTGGCGTCTCATCAGGATCCAAACTGTTTGCTATTCTGATAGTATTCTTTGATTTTTTTTTTTGAGGAAAATGCTTATTTTAGAAATTCAGCAGACAACATTTTAGCAGACGACAAATTTCTCAGCATGCAAAGGATTAATGAAAAAAATATTTAGTTTTAACAGGCTGTTTGGCTAGCGCAGTGGTTGGTACACTCGCTTCTCACCTAGGCGATCCAGGTTCAGTTTTTCTTCCCAGCTGCATGTGAGTTGGGTTTGTTGTCACCATACCCGACTGGTTAGGTTTTCTCCAGGTACTCCCGCTTTCCCCCACAACACAAGACCACATCAAAATTGAAAAAATCTTTCAGTAACAATGAAGTACTGGTAGCTGGAAATTGCTTCTTTAATTGAAAATTTGTCCCAACTTTCATGAGTCTAGTAAATTTATTAGGTAGGAGTGCTGGGACATGTAGCCTCTGGCTTGGAGAGGACTTCATAAACTAATAAATACACACACTCTTTTAAGTTTTATAAAGAAAATTTGAAGAAGTTCTCATAGATATGATGTAAAAGTAATATGAATGGAACATATCATTATGATGTGCATTTTGATTTTTAGGGCTTATGTAAAGCTTGAATTCGCATGCATACTCTCTTCTGCCACAATGTTTAGCAAAATGTAAAATAATTGCTATGATGATTGTTGCAATGTTTTACATAGATGTTCGTAATGCTCAAGTTGCAGCAAGTATTTAATTAATTTTTACGCAAGATAATGCTCTTGCAAGCTTGTCATGAATGTCAAAGTTGTTCACTCGGTCTCTTGTATGTTATTTCACAGCTGGGTCACTGGGTCGGTTTGTGCAGCGTAAACTTGCAGAGGAGAACTTGTGGACGGGACAGCTAGGCCCCATCAAGGATGCCCTGAGAGCAGGTTGGAAAACTGACCATTTCCTGGCTTTACTATTTGAAAAACTTTAACCATCAATAAAGCTGTTTGAGTTTTACAAAGTTTGATATGGTCTAAAGTCATAATTGTTTCCCCTCCCGTGTCCTTTCTTAGCAAAGTTGCCTTGAGCTGTGAAGATATTATGGAGCAAGAAACGTCTTATACCTGAATGTTGCGAAATGGCTCTTGTGTCATTTGTAGCTAGCGTAGAATGTGTCCAGTTTGGATAGGAGATATCCTGTCCAGTATAAAGTTGTACATTAGAGGGTAGTGAAGCTTCAAGCTATAATGCACCTATGCATATGCTGACCGCATATTGCATTAGACACATTTTTGCATGATGCGATTCATATCAAGAAATTTGGCTTAAAAAGACACAACACAATCCAGTGTTACCATAAATGAACACAAAGATAACTTATCACTTATTACAAATAAAACTTGCAAAATAACAAAAAATATTTCAAAATAACATACCATGACATGACATTGTATAACGGGGTCATAATGAAGTAAAAATACAGAAATTATGTGTTTGTTTTTGCACTAAGAGCTTGTTAAAAACACTTCAACACATTTGTTTAGTTATTTCTTTGTTTCACATTAATGTTTTTGACAATCATGCTTTGTAGTTTTATTCAGATTACCATCAGTGATTTGTTTACCCAAAAATTACAGCCTTTTACATGCTTTTTCCCAATTGCAAAAAGTAAAAAAGGCTGTTTCCCAATGGCAAAAAGTAAAATTTTTTTTCCAAAAAAATCTGACCAAAATTTCCCCAAAAATATGCCAAACTTTTCCAATAAACTCCATCATTGGTTTATTGAGTTTATTTTACAGCAATTGAATTCCTTAACACTTTATAATATGAATTTTAGAAGGCAGTTAAACATGCACTTATTAACAATTAGTGTACTGTTATTGTTTTTGTTTTTTTCCAATTTCATGGTCTATCGCGCTTTTTTCCCGATCAAAACGGCACAGGCTATTAATATAAAGTGAAAAAAATCACTGACCAAGGTACCATGACATTTCCAAAGATGTGAGGGGATACATCATATAAACCTTGCTCCTGGAAAACTGGAACTTAATGCTTGTGCATAAAGTGTCATTCCAGATAAGCCTGTACAGTCTGCACAGGCTAATCAGGAACGACACTGTTTGCTTTTTGGGAATTATTCGTTTAAAAAGTCTTTTTGAAAAAAAATCCGTCTAGGTGCTAAGTGTTGTCCCTGATTAGCAGACTATTCAGGCTGCAAAGGCTAATCTTGGACAAAACTACACATGCTTTAAGGCCATTATTTCTCCACTGTTAGGCGTGTCAATCTGTGAGCGGTGGATCACGGCATGTGAATCTCTGACCGGCCAGTTCTGGAAGAGAGACACGCTGCACCCCTGGAAGGGCGACAAGGTCTCCCCTGAGGGTCTCAAGAAACTGGCGGTCAGACTGGAGGAGGTAGGCGTCTGCTGTGTATTTTGTTTCTTGTTCTGTGAAAATTGGGCAAAATGCATGTGCGTAAAGTATCGTCCCAGATTAGCCTGTGCAGTCTGCACAGGCTAATCAGGGCCGACACTTTCCGCTTTTATGGTATTTTTCGTTTAAAGGAAGTCCCTTCTTACCAAAAATCTTTAGGCGGAAAGTGTCATCCCTGATTAGCCTGTGCGGACTGCACAGGCTAATCTGGGACGACACTTTACGCATGGGCATTATGCCCAGTTTTCTAAGAAAGCGACACATTTTGTCACTTCAGAATGGGGGACTTTAATACAAATGGAATATTTGACCCTTGTTCTGAAAAACAAGGGCTTTATGCATGTTCTTAAGGTACTGTCCCATATTAGCCTGTGAAGTCTGCACTGGCTTATCAGGGATTACAAATTTATGTTGTGTGAGTTTTTTAAGTCTCTAATTAGCAAAAATTCAGTTTGGGCAGAAGGTGTTGTCCTTGATTAGTTTGGAACAACACTTTATGCACATGCATTAAGCCCAGTTTTATCAGGACCAGGCTCATTTTTACACTTTTAAAACATTAATGAATATACAATTTTTCACTATGAAATATTCATAAAAGCTCTTATTATGACATATTGTTTTTGCCCTGTCTGTTGGTTTGTTGCTTTGTTAGTGTGTTTGTTTGTTTGTTTGTTTGTGTCAAACTTTAACACTTGCCATAACTTTTGCAATATTGAAGATAGGCTAGCAACTTCATATTTGGCATGCATGTGTATCTCATGGAGCTGCACATTTTGAGTGGTGAAAGGTCAAGGTCATCCTTTAAGGGCAAAGGTCAAATATATGGGGACATAGTGTTTCACAAACACATTGCTTGTTTTTCTTTTTGTATTTAATAGAAATGTCTGACTTATTTCCATTTATAGTTAAAATATGTATAATTAATGAACACAAAAAAAGAGTTGTTGATTAGTAAACGATATATAAGAGGAAAGTATTCACTTCTATTGTCATTTTCCTTCAGATCCTGGATCTCCGTATCGTCCACGACCAACAGTTGCGTCTGATGACGTCACAGGAACAGAAGGAGTTGCGTGTGGACGAGGCGTTCAACCCGTTCATGGGCCTCAATCCCCTGCAGTACAACCCCTATACGCAGCCCCTATGGCAGGCAGCAGTGTCCCAGTATGAGAGAGTTATGGCCCCTGCTGAGCAGAAGACAGTGAGCAAGCTGCGGTCCCAGTTCCGGCAGATGGATGGAAATCCACTCCAGGTGGGTAGATGGAGTGACTTGAGACTCGACTCAAATTTAACTCTTAATCCTTTACCCCTTAGATAAGTATTTTGACATGTTTGTAGTCCCTAAGAAAGTTAAATTTAATTAAAGACCTTTCTTACTCGATTCAAGTTTTAAAGGCTTCATTTCAAACCCTTAGATACTGATGAGCAGCAAACAGCATAAAACCTGAACAGACTGCAAGTTACTCGCACATAGCCATTTTCACTTTGCCTCTGAGTGGGAAAGGGTTAAAGCATGCAATTTTAGCTCGTGAAACTTGCAATATGCAAGTAAAATATCAGTTTTGCAAGTTTTTTATTATTTGCCATACAAAAAATTGACTGGAAGATATTATTCAGGATAAAATGAAATTATTATTTGTCCCCCTAATGGATCCTAAGTTCGTAACCCTAGCACAATTGTGTTAATTATCTGACAGCAAAATATATCAAATTGCTGTATTTAAAGCACATTTTTTTATTATTATAAAAAATTTAGAATATAAACAATTTAATCAATATGTTTGCGTGCTTTTTTATGTTAGCTTATATTACTAAATTAAAGGTTAAATTTTAAACTAGTATTTATAGTATTTATAGTAAACAAATACTAAACAAGCTATATAGATTTTAGTTAGATCACTAAAGTTTATTTTAAGTGATTAACATTGGTACTAAATTAAATAAAATCACATTTAAAATACTGAAGTAAAAACATGCATTAATGTAAGCATGGAATAACACATACTTTTGTATAAGTTTTGGTTTGGTGTCGAAATGAAATTCAAAAATTTGCTGGTTATTGATGTTAGGTGTACTTTGATGTACAACTATTACAGAAAAAATATAACATATATTGTACATGTAATATAACTGCTTTTGCTTACAGCTTTTAAGAGAGTTCCAGAGATACAAGTCCCTGATCAAACGACCTGGAATCAGCAAGGAAATGGTGGCAGAAAGGTACAGCAAAATTATTGTTTTTCTGCCTTTTTAGCTCACCTGAGCACAACGTGCTTATGGTGAGCTTTTGTGATAGCCTTTTGTCCGTCGTCCGTCGTTCGTCATGCGACATCAACATTTGCCTTGTTCACTCTCTAGAGGCCACATTTATTGTCCAATCTTCATGAAATTTGGTCAGAAGATTGGTTTCAATGATATCTTGAATGAGTTCGAAAATGGTGACGTTTGCTTGAAAAACATGGCTGCCAAGGGGCGGGGCATTTTTCCTTATATGGCTATAGCAAAATCTTGTTAACACTCTAGAGGCCACATTTATTGTCCGATCCTCATAAAACTTGGTCAGAAGATTCATCCAAATAATATCTTGGACTAGTTCGAAAATGATGTCGGTTGGTTGAAAAACATGGCCGCCAGGGGGCGAGGCATTTTTCCTTACATGGCTATAGTAGAACCTTGTTAACACTTTAGAGGCCACATTTATCTTCATGAAACTTGCTCAGAAGTTTGGTCCCACTGATATCTTGGATGAGTTCAGAAATGGTAACCTTTGCTTGAAAAACATGGCTGCCAAGGGGCGGGGCATTTTTCCTTATATGACTATATATGACTATAGTAAAATCTTGTTAACACTCTAGAGGCCACATTTTTTGTCCAATCTTCATGAAACTTGGTCAGACGATTCAACCCAATAATATCTAGGACAAGTTCGAAAATGATGCCGGTTGGTTGAAAAACATGGCCGCCAGGGGGCGGGGTATTTTTCCTTACATGGCTATAGTAAAACCTTGTTAACACTCTAGAGGCCACATTTATTGTCTAATCTTGATTAAATTTGGTCAGAAGATTTGTCTTAATGATATCTTGGATGAGTTGGAAAATGGTAACATTTGCTTGAAAAACACTGCCACCAAGGGGCGGGGCATTTTTCCTTGGATGGCTATATAAGGCTATAGTAAAATCTTGTTAACACTCTAGAGGCCACATTTATAGTCCAATCTTCATGAAACTCTGTCAGAAGATTCATCCCAATAATATCTTGGAAGAGTTTAAAAATGATGCCGGTTGGTTGAAAAACATGGCCACCACGGAGGCGGGGCTATTTTCCTTATATGGCTATAGTAAAACCTTGTTAACACTCTAGAGGGCACATTTTTTTCTGATCATCATGAAACTTGGTCAGAAGATTTGTCCCAAGGATATCTTGGATGAGTTCGAAAATGGTTTTGGTTGCTTTAAAAACATGGCCACCAGGGGCGGGGCATTTTTCCTGATATGGCTATAGTAAAATATTGTTAACACTCTAGAGGCCATATTTACTGTCCGATCTTCATGAAACTTGGTCAGAAGATTCTTCCCGAATAATATTTTGGATGAGTTCAAAGATGATGCTGGTTGGTTGAAAAACATGGCTGCCAGGGGGCGGGGCATTTTTCCTTATATGGCTATAGTAAAACCTTGTTAACACTCTAGAGGCCACATTTATTTTCCGATCTTCGTGAAACTTGGTCAGAAGATTTATCCCAATAATATCTTGTTATCTCAGGTGAGTGACTTTGGGCCTTTCAGGCTCTCTTGTTTTATAATGAAGACACAAACATGGACAATATATTGGGTTAATTAGAACATGGTAAATGTTTAATACAGTTTGTTCGCTCAGTACAAAAGGTTTCCTAAACCTTACTGATAAATAAATAAACTCATCTGTGTTTAAAACTAACCTAATGTCTTCAATATGTGAATAAATTAATTTTCGGTGGTTCGCATACAAATGGCGAGATATAGGAAGTCACAAGTATCAAAGATACATGTACCAATAACACCATATGAGTAACGTTCCGAGAAAACTGGGAATAATGCATGTGCGTGAAGTGTTGTCCTAGATTAGCCTGTGCAGTCCGCACAGGCTAACCAGGGACGACACTTTCCGCTTGTAATGTTTTTTTCTTTTAAAGGAAGTCCCTTCTTACGGAAAATCTAGTTTAGGCGTAAAGTGTCGTCCCTGATTAGCCTGTGCAGACTGCACAGGCTTATCTGGGACGAAACTTAACGCACAGGCATTATGCCCAGTTTTCTCAGAACGCAACACATATTTGTGTGCAGGGAGCAGTTGCTTGGCCAGCTGACGGTGAGTCATAAGGGACTTCAACAGCAGTTCAACGATGCTGGCAACGGCAAGCTGCCCAAGGGCAAGAACCTGCCTGAGTTTGTCAACCTCATAGTCTTTGTGAGGCAGCTGGAAGCTAAGGTAACATTAACCCTTTACCCCTTATAAACGCACTTTGACACGTTTGTAGTCTCTTGAAAATATAATTAAATATAAAATCTTCTTCACTAGAATCGAGTTTTAAAGGCTTCATTTCCAACCTAAACATACTGATGAGCAGCAAACAGCATAAAAACCTGAACAGATAGCGAGTTACTCTCAGGCTGCTCTGGTTTTACGCTGGTTGCAAAAGCAATTTTCACTTTGCTTCTGAGTGGGAAAAGGTTAAAACAGAAGTTGTGCAATTAGTAAAGAATCTTTATTGAACTGTTGCTGTGCATTTAAAATAAATATATATATGAGCTGTGCTCTGAAAGTATAGGGTTTAATGCACGTATGTGCAGTGTCATTCAATATAAGCCTGTGCAGTCCGCACAGACACTTTCTGCTTTTATGATATTTTTCGTTTACAGAAAGTCTTTTCTTAGAAAAAATCAAGTTTATGCGGAAATTGTCGTCCCTATTTAGACTGTGTGGATCGCACAGGCTAATCTGGGACAACACTACGCACATGCATTAAACCCCTTTTTCCTAGATCACGGCCCATATGTTTATTGAACAACTTCCTTTAAGTTGTTTTGGAATAGAAGCCTTGGCCTACATTCAAAAAGCAACTTAGATGGAACTAAAGGAACTTTCTTAAAATTCATAAAACTCGTTAAAGTCACTTTTATTTTACATTCGAGCTGTGTTCTGTGAAAACTTGGCTTCATGCATGTGCGGTATGTGTTGTCGCAGATGAGCCTGTGAAGTCTGCACAGGCTAATCAGGAACAACACTTGCCGCCTTAATTAGATTTTACTTCAGAAGAGACTTTCTTAAACAAAAACTACCATAAATTTGGAAATTGTTTCCATAATAAGCATCTTCAGACTGCACAAGCTAATCTGGGACAACACTTTATGCACATTGTTGCTAGGTTGAGGAGAATCTGAAAACGTCAGAGAGCCTGCTGAGTGACCTGAGTGGTTTCCAGAAGTTCCGTAAGGAGGCCACGGAACTGCGAGATGAGATGGTGAACTGGCGCCAGGAGACGTTTGATGAGTGGTGCCGCGAGGTCCAGGCACTTATTGATGACCACAAGAAACCTCTGAGGTGAGGAACAGATCATGTTCAAAAGGCCTACTTAAATCCTTCTTTTTTACCCCACCATTCACAAGCACCTGGCTTCACTACTAGAGACCACTTAGGCCACTAGTCTGAACGAAATGTATGCATAAATACAAATATTTTGTTATTTGTTTTGTTAGTAAATTTACTATAAATAATTAATTATATTATTAAAAAAGCTTTAAGGAGGTGAACCATATTATCACATGAATAAAAAAAAAAGATTTCACAATTTAAGAGAAAACTAAGTGGAAACTTATTTCAACAACAACATCAGTTATCAGATTCATAACATTCTTCATTTTTAAGCTGTTTATATACAACTACTGCCATTTATTCTTGATTCCGGCTAGCCTGGAGACAAATGGTCGCCTCATGGATCTGGATCTCAAGACAGGAGAGCTGGTTGTGAACTACGGGGACAGGCTGGTCACGCTGATGCGGGAGGTGCGACAGCTGACGGGGCTTGGATTTGCTGTGCCAGCTAAGATCCAGCACGTGGCTGCCACGGCCCAGAAGTTCTACCGGCATGGTTGCATCCTGAAACAGGTACTTGAACATTATATGAGCCTCTTTCTGGGGAAGCTAGGCTTAATGATTGTGCAGTCCCAGATAAGCCTGTGTAATTTGCAAAGGCTCATCAGGCACTACACTTTTCACGGTTATGGAATTGTGTATTTAAAGGGAGTTTTTACCATCAAGCTCAATTTGGTGTTTGTATAATCTTTTTGGAGTTTTCAGTGTGACTCTACCGAGAATTTGTGGAGCAATATGTTCATATTCCTATAGCTGAGATTTGGGATTGTTTATTGGTTGACAGACATTCTCTATACTCAGCTGAGTAGATATTAAGTTGGCATTTTTCTGAGTTGATCAAAAAGATTGAGAACGATCTTGATACTGGGCTCAGATTTAATTATGAAGCCTTGACTGTACTTTATGACATTAGTTTTAACCTATTTATTTTAGCTCTATTGCATTGAAATCCTCAGGCTTATTTGAAACGCTCTCAAGTCCATTCCCGGGCAGAGCTCCAGATAAGGTTTTGTGAAATTCTTAAATTACTACCAGATTTTCAAAAAGAATTCTTAACTCTGAAATTTTATTCTTAACGTTACTACTAAGTTTTGGAAAATATTTTTTATTATTTTTTTCTAAATGACCTAAAAATAAATAATAATGATTATTTTCATGCAAAAAAAATCAAAATAAACATACTAGCAACTTTATTTATACGAGTTAAACAGTGTCTTTTCAGTATAATACAATTTTATTTTTCCATTACCTTCATATGCCCAAACTGTGTTTAGATTGCATTCCTTAGATGAATTTTTACATATTTCACATTTAAAACGGATCTCCCCTTTAATCTTTTCAACTATTAGCCACGGGACTTGTCCCTTCCACTCGTTCAATGTTTTATTTTGTGTATAAGTTTGGACCCGTCGTGTCGTGTTTTTGTTAAGCTTTTCCGACTGTGTCGGCAACTGAACATACAACATCGTATAAGAACTTTTCTATAATGTCTTTCTAAACATTTTACTTCGGCTCACTTTGCGTACAATATGTTAAAAGCGTGTTTTTGAACGCTTCGCAGTTTTTTAGGACGCTCTCTCTGGGCGCCGCCATTGTTTTTTGACGGATAGACTGTATACGCCGCTTTTATTGGAAAAAAATGCGCATTGTTAAACAAACCAGATAACCGTTCTATATAAGCACCGCAAAGATCTTTAATACGCGAAAAGAACTCAATAAAAATCAATACGAACCGATGTAAAAATAATAATCGTTACTTGATTTTGTAATTCTTAATGGTACG
The DNA here is from genome assembly GCF_020536995.1 of Dreissena polymorpha. Taxonomy (NCBI): domain Eukaryota; kingdom Metazoa; phylum Mollusca; class Bivalvia; order Myida; family Dreissenidae; genus Dreissena; species Dreissena polymorpha. The sequence goes on along the minus strand of NC_068358.1, from coordinate 15,715,396 downwards.
ACAAGATTTTAAAATAAATACGTAACGGACTTGAAAATAATTCGTAATTACGAAAATACGACCCTTATCTGAAGCTCTGCCGGGCCTAGAACCAGTACTTGGTGTCTTTGGAGGAGATCTTAAGAACGCTCTGGCAGTAGGGATCGAACCCATGACCTCCCGGTCACTAAGCAGACACCCCATTATGCAACGGGGACTTGTTAACACAAAAGCGAAGTGCTGTTTCAGGTGGCCCATTTCTACAACACGATAGACCAGCAGATGATTGACAGCCAGAAGACCATGATGTTGGAGTCCGCCAAAGCTTTCGAGAGACTCGCTAAGAACCCCAAAACTGGTGGGTTAATAAGCAGCATTCTGGGCAAACAGGGCTTAATGCATGTGCAACAAGCGAAATCCCAATTGGCAGTCCAGGCAGGCTAATCAAGATCATGACACTTTCAGCCTAAACTGGATTTCTGTTTAGAAGAGACTTCCTTTATAAAAAAAGCCATAAAAGCAGAAAGTATCGTCCCTGATTAGCCCGTGCTGACTGCCATCTGGGATGACACTTTACCCACATGCATTAAGCCCTGTTTTCCCAGAACAAGGCTCATATCGACCCGTTTTCATGATGCATTCAACAATTTAGTTCAACAATTTAGATTCAAAACTAAATGTGTACATTTTGTTAAAACAAGCAATACTCTTGACTAAGAAAAACGTTAAAATTATTGGTTTATTAATGGATTATCATAATCAAAATAGTTAAAATAATAAAGCGTTTCAAGCAATATCCCCTGATTATTCAGAAAATATATGTATTACAAACATAGCTTTTTTATTTGCAAGAGGCGCAGTGGTAACATATTTGCTTCATGGGGTCCCGGGTTTGATTCCCCTGGAAGGCAATATTTTTTAAATTCAAAAATCTTTTTCATGATATTGTAAAAAGTTAAGACTATGCAAAACATTAAAGATGTGTAAATTAACATATTAAATGATTTTTATGTAAACAAATATCTGTGTTTTTTGTAAACAAATATCTGTGAACAAGTCCCTTTAAGACTTCCATAAGAATCTTTGTGGATACCGGCGGTGGTTGGTGTTTCTAGGGACCAAGTCCAGGAGGTATCTTTTTAACAAGAATCCAATCTAGGCGGAAAGTGTCAAGTGAAAGTGTTCCTTATTAGCCTGGGACGACTTTGTACGCACATTTTCTCTTTTCTAGGGGCTAAGTCAAAGGGTGAGGAGGTTCAAGTGACCTGGGACAACCCTGAGGAGCTCGAGATCTACATCAAGAAACTGCAGGCGGCCGCCGAGAGGCTCACCTCCGAGAACAGGAAACTGAGGAAGTGTCACTACACCGTCTCAGATAAGGTGCGTGTACTGGCGCAAGTCTCTGTCGTTTTGATAGAAATCTCTGATTTTTTAAAACATTTTTTTTTTCAGAAATACTATAAAAAAAATGCAATTTAGGCGGGTTCGGAAAGCTGGGCTTAATGCATGTGCGTTAAGTCTTGTCCCAGATAAGCCTGTGCAGTCTGCACAGGCTAATAAGGCACATCATTTTACGCTTTTATGGTATTTTTTTTTTAAAGGAAGTCTCTTCTTAGCAAAAATGAAATAAAGGCGGAAAGTGTTGTCCCCAATCAGTCGGTGTGGACTGCACAGTATTACCAGAACGAGGCTCCAGTATTAAGTAGTTTACAAGCCAATGTTTCCATTACAGGTTCAGACATTGATGAGCGTGGACCTACTGAGACAAGACAAGAGATGGAAGGAGGGCCTGGTGGACATACGCCACCTCATGGCTGACCTCGTGCAGAAGGTAGGCAAGCCATGTGGCCTTTTTAGTTTAATTTCAGTTTGAACCTATTTATTAATAGCTCGATTGCATCGAAAACATAAGGCTTATTGAAGTCCATTTCCTGGGTAGCATCAGTACTTTGTGTCTTTTGAGGAGATCTAAAGAACTCCCCCACAGTGGGAATTGAACCTGTGACCTCCCATCTGCTAGGCGGACACCATATCCACTACGCCACTGCGACCTTAATTTGATGTTGCCGTGTTGGAGTGGATTTAACAAATTTGGTTTTCTCACTTTGATATCTGATGTTATCATTTTGAGATTTTGAGAGTGCATGCTCATTTGCGAAAATTCTTTAATGGATGCTTATAAGCATTTAAGACATCTAAATACTGGTAAGACTACTGCACCGAGATCCTGTAGAAAAACTTCCTAATTTAGAGAGCTAACTTTAATGGGCCATTGACAATCAACACAAAAGTGTGACAATAGACACTCATTTGTGAAATTTTAATTGGGGACTTTATTTTTTAGCTCATCTATTTTTTGAAAAAAAATTATGAGCTATTGTCATCACCTTGGCGTCTGCGTCGGCGTCCGGTTAAGTTTTGCGTTTAGGTCCACTTTTCTCAGAAAGTATCAATGCTATTGCATTCAAACTTGGTACACTTACTTTCTATCATGAGGGGACTGGGCAGGCAAAGTTAGATAACTCTGGCTTGCATTTTGACTGAATTATGTGCCCTTTTTATACTTAGAAAATTGAAAATTTTGGTTAAGTTTTGTGTTTAGGTCCATTTTATTCCTTAAGTATCAAAGCTATTGCTTTCATACTTGCAACACTTACTAACTATCATAAGGGGACTGTGCAGGCAAAGTAATGTAACTATGACTGGCATTTTGGCAGAATTATGTGCCCTTTTTATACTTAGAAAATTGAAAATTTGGTTATGTTTTGTGTTTAGGTCCACTTTATTCCTACAGTATCAAAGCTATTGCTTTCATACTTGCAACACTTATTAACTATCGTAAGGGGACTGTGCAGGCAAAGTTATGTAACTCTGACTGGCATTTGGACGGAATTATGGGCCCTTTATACTTAGAAAATTGAAAGTTTTTGGTTAAGTTTTGTGTTTTGGTCCACTTTACCCCGAAAGTATCATAGATATTGCTTTCATACTTGGAACACTCGCAAACTATCATAAGGGTACAGTAAAAGGACAAGTTGCATAACTCTGGATGTCATTTTTACGGAATTATGGCCCTTTTTTGACTTAGTAACTTAGAATATATGGTTAAATTTTGTGTTTCGATCCACTTTACTTTTTAAGTATCAAGGCTATTGCTTTTAAACTTCAAATACTTTCATGCTATCATGAGGTTACTGTACCTGGCAAGTTGAATTTTACCTTGACCTTTGAATAAATTTTTTTTTAAGATCATCTCACAAATTACCACCACACCCTCACACTATACCCCCCCCCCCCCCACCTCACCCCCCTCATTTTTTTTTTGAAACGGTTAAAAAACACAAATATTTTTTTATATTATTTTATGTTTGAAATACCGTCCAACCATCGCACCCAAGAATCCCCACCCCCTTCCCCCCCCCACCACCCCCCACCCCCCCCACCCCCCACACCCCGATTTTTTTTCCTTTTTTTCGTATTTTTGGAAGATAATGTAATAAATGTCCACACACCCACACAATGCACCCCTCTTCACTCCACCCCTCCCTCCTTTGTGATTGAAAATGAGAGTCCCTTCACCTTTAAAAAGAAATAGATGAGCGGTCTGCACCCGCAAGGCGGTGCTCTTGTTTAAATGTTTAAATAGCTGTTGACAATGTTTAAATAAATTTTTAGCAATGTTTCAATACATTTTTGACAATGTTTAAATATAGTTTACTTTTTACATCTACCATTATTGCATATTTTCTGTCAGTCATTGTTGAATCAAAGACCACATTGCACAAAAGATGGCTCTAAAAATGGTGAGAAATCAGTACGAGCCTCGCTCCGAGAAAACTGGGCTTAATGCACATGAGTTGTGTTCTGAGAAATCTGGGCTTAATGCATATGTTCGTAAATTGTTGTCCCAGATTAGCCTGTGCAGTCCACACAGGCTAATTAGTGATGACACTTTCTGCTTTTATGGTATTTTCTGTTTAAATGAAGTCTCTTCTTTGCAAAAATCAGTCTAGGAAGAAAGTGTTGTCCCTGATTGCATAGGCTGATCTTGAATGACACTTTATGCACATGGATTAAACACCATTGTCCCAGAGCAAAGCTCATAAACTTTCTCTTTCACAGGGTTTCATCCCGGAGCACATGGCCCCCTGGAAGGCCCACTGGGACAGACAGCTGTACAAGGCTCTTGAGTTCCAGTACAAGATGGGGCTGGAAGCGCTCAATGAAAACCTGCCGGAGATACGGGTCGACATCACATACAGGTAGCAAGGGTTTCAGAATCTTTGTTATATGAGCCTTGTTCTGAGAAAACTGGGCTTAATTTATGTGCGTAAAGTGTCATCCCAGATTAGCCTGTGTTGTCCGCACAGGCTAATCAGGGACGACACTTTCCGCCTAAACTTGATTTTTGGTAAGGAGGGACTTCCTTGAAACTAAAAATACCATAAAAGCGGAAAGTGTCGTCCCAGATTAGCATGTGCAGACTGCACAAGCTAATCTGGGACGACACTTTACGCACATGTATTAAGCCCAGTTTACTCAGAACGCGAGTCATATGTTTAATTTATGTAATTCTTTAGCATGTTATTTGATAACCTTCTATCAAGGATGACAAGATTTGATGGTTCGCTAATTACAGGCTGTTCATCGGTCAGTTAATCAGTTAATCATCAAAGTCGGCCAGTCTAAAATGAATTACTTAAATTCAACAGATTTCTTCAATAGACTTGATGACAATGTATATGATAGAATTTTACGTGCAATTGAGTCAGGCTCTGTGCAAAAGGGGCTTAATGCGTGTACAAAAATGCCCTCCCAGATTAACCTTCAGTCTGCACAGGCTAATTAGGGACGACACTTCCCAATTATATCGTATTTTTTTGTTTCAAGGAAGTCTCTTCTTAACAAATATCAAGTTTAAGCGGAAAATGTCGTCCTTTATTAGCTTGTGCGAACTTTACAGGCTAATCTGGTATTATACTTTACACACATGCATTAAGCCCTGTTTTCCCAGAGAGAGGCTAAAACTAATGAGCTGCAGAGTAAATTATTATAATGGCGCTGTTTACCCAGTATTTGTTTGCAGTCTTCACCAAACTTAATGAAAATCTTGTGTCACAAATATCTTGCTCAAGTTTGTTAACTGGTCAAATTTGTGTCCTGGATCTACATAATTTTGGGCCTTGAATAATCAAAATTTGAAATTTAAACTGTTTATGATCTCAAATCAGACAGTTTTCTCCCAAACTCAGTATCAATGGCTTTCAGCCTAAAATGAGCTCTTGTTAGCTTGACCTTTTGGTTTATTCACCACAATGTGCCCTTAGATTCTTTTCAAATTTCTTAACTCTTTCAGCGCTGGAACCGAATTTTGAAGGCCTTTGCAAACAGTTTGGATCCAGATGAGACGCCACAGAACGTGGTGTCTCATCAGGATCCTTACTGTTTGCTATTCTGATATTATTCTTTGAAAAAAAAATCGAAGAAAAGGCTAATTTTAGAAATTCAGCAGATGACATTTTAGCAGACGACAAATTTCCCAGCATGCAAAGGGTTAAACAATATTCCCACAGGCAAAGACATCTGCAGTTCAATCCACCATTTGAAGAGGTGAAGGCCAAGTACTTCCGGGAAATGAAGAAGTTCATCAGCATCCCCAACATCTTCAAGGGAGTGTCAGAGAACACGGAGAACCTTATATTTCCCGCCATTATCGACCGCAATGCAGACGGCTTCTTCAACTGTTACCAGAAGGGCGACGCCCTGTTCAAACGGTTGGCAGAGGAACTGGAGAAATTTAAGGTGAGACTCTATGTTCATTGCCTATGAATTGGTTCCAGATTTGGATTTTAAAATTAAGAATAGTATGTGTATTGTTCTGACAAAACTGGGCATAATGCATGTGCGTAAAGTGACGTTCCAGATTAGCCTGTGCAGTCTGCACAGGCTAATCAGGGAAGACACTTTACGCATAAACTTGATTTTCGGTAAGAAGGGACTTCCTTCAAACTAAAAATACCATAAAAGTGGAAAGTGTCGTCCCTGATTAGCCTGTGCGGACTGCACAGGCAAATCTGGGATGGCACTTTATGCACAAGAATTAAGCCCAGTTTTCTCAGAACAAGACATGTAAGTACAACATGGAAGGTATTGTTACTTGCAAAGCAGAATGACCCTTTTGTGGCTTTCTACTTAAGTCCAGTTTCCAGTTTTGGTTGTCCTGGGGTCGCTGAAATTTCAGTTTCAATTTATGACTGGGTTGTTTTGGGGTGCTGAAATTCAAGCACGCTTTGAGGAGTGTGTTGTTCTGTCGTCACTGACATTAAAGTCCCATTTTTTGGAGTGGATTGTTGTGAGCTCTCTAAAATTCAAAGTTCAGTTCAAAAAGAGCATTCTTCAGGTGTTCCTGAAATTCAAGCTCCATTTTAGGAGTTGGATGTGTTCAGGTGGCTGAAATTTAAGCTCAACTTAAATAGTAGGTTATTCGGGGCTTTCTGACATTCTAGTTCTTTTTCAGGAGTGGATTGTTCTACAGTTGGATAAATCTAAGTTCCATTTCAGGAGTGATTGTTCTACAGTTGGTTAAATCTAAGTTCCATTTCAGGAGTGATTGTTCTACAGTTGGATAAATCTAAGTTCCATTTCAGGAGTGGATTGTTCTACAGTTGGTTAAATCTAAGTTCCATTTCAGGAGTGGATTGTTCTACAGTTGGATAAATCTAAGTTCCATTTCAGGAGTGATTGTTCTACAGTTGATTAAATCTAAGTTCCATTTCAGGGGTGGATTGTTCTACAGTTGGTTAAATCTAAGTTCCATTTCAGGGGTGGATTGTTCTACAGTTGGTTAAATCTAAGTTCTATTTCAGGGGTGGATTGTTCTACAGTTGGTTAAATCTAAGTTCCATTTCAGGAGTGGATAGTTCTACAGTTGGTAAAATCTAAGTTCCATTTCAGGAGTGGATTGTTCTACAGTTGGTTAAATCTAAGTTCCATTTCAGGAGTGGATAGTTCTACAGTTGGTTAAATCTAAGTTCAATTTCAGGAGTGGATTGTTCTACAGTTGGTTAAATCTAAGTTCAATTTCAGGAGTGGATTGTTCTACAGTTGGTTAAATCTAAGTTCAATTTCAGGAGCGGATTGTTCTACAGTTGGTTAAATCTAAGTTCCATTTCAGGAGTGGATAGTTCTACAGTTGGTTAAATCTTAAGTTCCATTTCAGGAGCGGATTGTTCTACAGTTGGTTAAATCTAAGTTCCATTTCAGGAGCGGATTGTTCTACAGTTGGTTAAATCTAAGTTCAATTTCAGGAGTGGATTGTTCTACAGTTGGTTAAATCTAAGTTCAATTTCAGGAGTGGATAGTTCTACAGTTGGTTAAATCTTAAGTTCCATTTCAGGAGCGGATTGTTCTACAGTTGGTTAAATCTAAGTTCAATTTCAGGAGTGGATTGTTCTACAGTTGGTTAAATCTAAGTTCAATTTCAGGAGTGGATAGTTCTACAGTTGGTTAAATCTTAAGTTCCATTTCAGGAGCGGATTGTTCTACAGTTGGTTAAATCTAAGTTCCATTTCAGGAGCGGATTGTTCTACAGTTGGTTAAATCTAAGTTCAATTTCAGGAGTGGATTGTTCTACAGTTGGTTAAATCTAAGTTCAATTTCAGGAGTGGATTGTTCTACAGTTGGTTAAATCTAAGTTCAATTTCAGGAGTGGATTGTTCTACAGTTGGTTAAATCTAAGTTCAATTTCAGGAGTGGATTGTTCTACAGTTGGTTAAATCTAAGTTCCATTTCAGGAGTGGATTGTTCTACAGTTGGTTAAATCTAAGTTCCATTTCAGGAGTGGATTGTTCTACAGTTGGTTAAATCTTAAGTTCCATTTCAGGAGTGGGTAGTTCTGGGCTCGCTGGACCTGGATGAGTTTGTGGAGCAACATCTCAAGGAGCAGGGGGACTGGGAGAAAAACTTCAAGGCTCTCAAGATACGGGGCCGGGACGCAGAGAAACTACCCAAGTAAGGGGAGTAGGATTTGTCTACTTTGCAGACTTGTTTTTATGCCCCCGGTAGGGTGGCATATAGCAGTTGAACTGTCCGTCAGTATGTCAGTCAGTCTGTCTGTCTGTCTGAAAAAAACTTTAACATTGGCCATATCTTTTTCACTATTGAAGATAGCAACTTAATATTAGGAATGCATGTGTATCTCATGGAGCTGAACATTTTGAGTGGTGAAAGGTGAAGGTCAAGGTCATCTTTCAAGGTTAAATGTCAAATATATGGCGTCTGTCAGTCCGAAAACTTTAACATTGGCCATAACTTTTTTAATATTGAAGATAGCAACTTGATATTTGGCATGCATGTGTATCTCATGAAGCTGCACATTTTTAGTGGTGGAAGTTCAAGGTCAAGGTCATCCTTCAAGGTCAAAGGTCAAAACAAAACAAAAAACAAATATTTTTTTCAAAGCGGCGTTTTCATGAAGCTGCACATTTTGAGTGGTGGAGGGTCAAGGTCATCCTTCAAGGTCAAGGTCATCCTTCAAGGTCAAAGGTAAAAAAATTAAATTCAAAGCGGCGTTATCATAAGCTTCACATTTTGAGTGGTGGAAGTTCAAGGTCATGGTCATCCGTCAAGGTCAAGGTCATCCTTCAAGGTCAAAGGTAAAAAAAAAATAAAAAATCAAAGCGGCATTCTTATGAAGCTGCACATTTTTAGTAGTGGAAGTTCAAGGTCAAGGTCATCCTTTAAGGTCCAAAAAAATAAAAAAAAATAATTTTAAAGCGGCGCAATAGGGGGCATTGTGTTTCTGACGAACACATCTCTTGTTATTAGTACTCTTGAAACAAAGTAAGAGGGGATATACTGGTGTCAATGTTGATGTCCTTCCATCTATCTGTCCTTAAACACAAATTTATCCGACTAAGAATTAAAACAATTTTTGATATATTATTTCCGCCCTCTTCCATATAAAATAAAGTTGTGTATGTGTAGCGTTTTTTATCTTTTGTAAAAATCTATATAGTTTATATTTTCAAAGTATAATTTTTTTAACTAGGTTGTAGCAACTTTTTCTACATCTCTACATGTTATGTTGTTTTTTTTGTCACTACTGAGACAAGCTTGAGTAGTGAAAATGAGTTTGGTTTTCGTGTGATACTGCTAATATAATTAATTATGCCCCCTTCAAAGAAGAGGGGTATATTGTTTTGCTGGATGTTGGTCGGTCTGTCGGTCGGTCTGTGTGTCTGTCGGTAGACCAGTTCGTTTCCGTTCAATAACTTTTGAACTGATTGACCGATTGGCTTGATACTTCACATGTGCATTGGACTCGGATAGTAGATGACCCCTATTGAAATTGGGTTCACTAGATCAAAGGTCAAGGTCACTGTCACAATAAGTGTGCAAATCATTTCCGATCAATTACTCGTCAACCAATAGACCGATTGACTTGATACTTCACATGTGCATTGGCCTGGGATAGTAGATGACCCCTCTTGAAATTGGGGTCACTAGGTCAAAGTTCAAGGTGACTGTCACAATATGTTTACAAATCAAGGCCTTGTTTTGGGGGCATATGTCTCCGACAGCGGACCTCTTGTTAAAATAGAGATAGTGAACATGAACAGTATTTATCTTTTTTTATTATGATGAAACAATCTCTAATATTTGTTCAATGTTTGATGATGAAATATTATTTTTGTGATAATTATAAAACATTTAAGGTCAGTGTTAAAATGTATTTGAGCCTCGCTCTGTGAAAAGGGGATTTAATCCATGGGGGTTAAGTGTTGTTACAGATTAGCCTGTATAGTCCGCACAGGCTTATCAGGGACGACACTTTCTGCTTTTATGGAATTTTTTGTTTAAAGTAAGTCCCTTCGTTGCAAAAATCCAGTTTAGGTGTCGTTTCTGTTTAGCTTGTAAAAAAGGTAGTGTGAAACAAAAAGTGTAGTGACCTTTTGTTATAAAGCTCATGTTACATATTCCAGTGAGGTCAAGATAGACTGTATCACCGTCAACACGATGCCAGTAAAAGCCGTCATTGACGACCACATCCAGCGACTGTTCGACGCGCTTCTCAACTCGCTCAGAAAGGCAATCACCAAGGATGTTGCAGAGATTGAGAACTTCCTCAATGTTTCCATGGAAACGCTGTCCAAGCGGCCGACGAGCACGGAGGAGATTGGCGAGGCTAACACGAAGCATGGGGAGTTTGCCAAGCAGAGGAAACAGGTGAGCCCTTTACCAGTGTTGTTTTTGGTCACATATTTCAGTCCCATCCCCAGTGTCAAAAATATATGTTTTCCCTAAAGATGACAGCCTTAAATTTCCAATTGAAGGTTTCCAAAAAATTAAATTAATATTTTTAAATTAATTGCAACATTTAGTTCATCTCTCAATCTAGTTCTATAAGTTTAACCTTAGTAAGTAAATTATTAAAATTATACTTGTATTCTCAATTTTGAAGTATTTGTAAACAAAAAAAACAACACTTATTTCCCAATCTTTGTCAAAACCACACAATTTTACCCAATCCAAATGTCCAAGTCCCCATTCCCAAATGATGACAAAAACGCTGTTGACATAAACTTCATTGAGCGTTATAAGATGAAGGTTACAAGCCCAGGTTTAAAGGTCATTTCAAAGAACAAAAAATTACCTAAACTGATCCTTATTTCAGATCAAGCCTCTGTTTGACACGGCTGAGTCTAAGAACAAGCTTCTGCGTTCAGTAGCAGGTGGAGGGGTGGACTCTATCAACCAGCTGCTGGCTCGCTGGGACAAGTTTGAACTCATGATGGAGAGCTTCCAGCTCATGGTTAAGGAACAGGTATGAAATAACCCTTTGCATGCTGGAAAATTTGTCGTCTGCTAAAATGTCGTCTGCTGAATTTCTAAAATTAGCATTTTCTTCGATTTTTTTTCAAGGAATGCTATCAGAATAGCAAACAGTTTGGATCCTGATGAGAGGCCACGTTCTGTGGTGTCTCATCTGGATCCAAACTGTTTGCAAAGGCCTTCAAAATTCGCTTTCAGCACTGAAAGAGATAACTAAGGCACACTTCACAATTGTTGGCTTATATGAATGAGCCACAATCTGGGAAAATGGGGCTTAATGCATATTTTAGTGTTGTTCCAGATAAGTCTGTGCAGTGGGCACTTTCCACCTAAACAGACTGGATATTTGCTAAGTAAAGACTTCCTTCAAACAAAAAATACCAGAAAAGCAGAAAGTGTCTTCCCTGATTAGCCTGTGTGGTCTTCACAGGCTAATGTGGGACAACACTTAACACACATGCATTTTACCTTATTTTCTCAGAGCAAGAGGCTCATATAAATCAATTTTAAAGTTTTTCAAAGTTTTATAATTACCACAAAAAAAATATTTCATCATCAAACATTAAAAAAAAAAACTTGTTCCTGTCATTTAATGTACTTAATGTTTTATTCACTAAGCTCAGAAGAGAAATCTGAACCTAGTGGTCATTTACCTTTGATTTTCAGATCACAAAGCCACTGATTTTCGCTTTCATATTATTACAATACTTAACATCATAGTTGTACTTATTAGTTAAATACTGTAAAATAATTTATATTCCTTGCCATGAAATTATGGGTTTTTCAAAAAATAGATTTTTGTAGACACATTAATTTTTGGATTTCTTATTTTCGAAAATATCAAAGAGGACTTTGCTTCGGTCATTTTCTTTTATATTTGTTTGTGTTAATTTCGTTGATCGGTCAGCCTACAAAATAAACAAAAATAAATGTTTTACCAATAATAATGATTCTACAGTAGTAAATAAAAAAAATTCTACTCCAGGTGGAGGTGATGAAGAAGAGCGTGGATGGACGCGTGAAGAATTTCCAGGCCGAGCTGGACAAGTTTGGTGCCCGGTGGCAGCAGCTGAAGCCGGGAGACGAGGCCCTGGAGGGAGACAAGGAGAAACTGAAGGCCGCCATTCAGGTGATCAAGGACAAGCGACAGGAGTTTCATGAGATGGAGGAGAATAGGAAGAGACTTGTGTAGGTGTTTGTTGTATTTGAGCCCTGCTCTTGGAAAATCGGGGTTTAATGCATGTGCGTAAAGCAACGTCCCAGATTAGCCTGTGCAGTCTGCACAGGCTAATCAGGGACGACACTTTCCGCCTATACTGGATTTTTGCTAAAAAAGAGACTTCCTTTAAATGAAAAATACCATACAAAGGTAAAGTATTATCCCTGATTAATCTGTGCAGACTGCACAGGCTTATCTGGAATGACACTCTAAGTACATGCATTTAGCACCCATTTTCCTTTGTTCCAGTGTCGCCAACCATTTAATGCAGTTTTTGTGCGTTTTAATTTTGTGAAATGTTCTTTTGCTACATTAATACTTTGTTTGAAGGAATGAAATATTTATCATCATATTGAATATATTACATCTCTTCTATTTGTAACATTGTAAATAAGGGAACAAAACAACAACTAAAATTGACTGCAAGCATAGCAAACTGATACTTCACAGCCATAAAGTTATCAGGATATTTCAGTATCAGGAAAATAATCTTATGTAGTGTCATTTGGTAAGAACCAGCCACCCATTTAGCTCAATTGATACAGTGCCATTCAAGTATACTAGAGTTCAGGGGCTCAATCTTTAGGAGCACATTTCCCCACTGGGTTTACTTCATTAAAAGCAGATTTTCAAAATAAAAACAACTACATGTACAATGACAATACTTGTTCGGAAACAACCAAAAACTTAATGAATTTTATACAGAATTTATCTATGTTAAGAAATTGACTTTGGACTTAACTAGAAACAAGTCTTAATTTTACACCTAGCTGTTTATTTATTTTGTTTAATATGTTCCCAGGAATGACCTTGAGCACTTTGGGATGGTGGTTCCCTCGTTTGAGCTCGCCGACCAGATCAACCGCAGCCTGTCCGAGTACGAGGCCATGTGGTTCCTGCTGGAGGAGTTCAATACAGGCCTGCAGGAACTGGCCAAGGAAGACTGGATCTCATTCAGGTAGAGTTACGATAAGTTGTACTGGAAATTAGAGTGATTGTTAAAGTATAAGAGTAAGCCCATGGGGTTCAATCCGGGCATTTAAGAAATGGTTTTATTATTACTTTTTATTTTCTTGGGCCCAGGGAAAGTGTTCCCAGTACAACTTTGTATAAATAGTTTTACTATTATTTCTTATTTTCCATGGTCCTTGGAAAGTGTCCCCAGTACCACTTTGTATGATTATAAATATTTTAATGATTAATTATAAAAACGAGTCCTTTATATTAAGAAACCAATTTATAAATACTTATTATGCCCCCATTCGAAAAAGTAGGGGTATTTTGCTTTGAATTTGTTCCTTTGTTGGTCAGTCTGTCAGTCAGTAGACCTTTTGTTTCTGGGTTATATCAAGAAAATGCTTTGACCTAAACCATACAATGTGGTATGATGGTAATTACAGGAGAGGAAGATGCCTATCAAATTTGAGGTCAACGTGTAAAAGGTCAAGGTTACAGAGCCTTGTCACAGTAAAATTGTTTCCGCGAGATATCTTGTGAACGCTCTTACCTTATATATTGAAAATTGGTATAGTGGTTACTTTTGAGAAAGAGAAGATGCCTATTGATTTTAAGGTCAAGATCTCATGGTCTTGTAACATGAATTTCATTTCAGCACTATTGTTTTAGAACACTGACCTACGATCATGCCAATGGGTAAAGTGGATTATCGGTATATTTGGCACAATATCTTGAGAATTCTTAAGATCATATAAATTAGTATATGGTTATTCTTGGCGAAGGATTACCCATTTTCAAATCAAGAGATCTAAGGTCAAAGTCACTGAGATTATCTTGCTGCAAGTCAGGGACATGTTTTACAAAACTTGTTTTTTTAATACAATTCCATGTTAGCTGTCAATATTGCCTTTTAACCAATTAAAATACTAAGGTAAAGGTGAATGAGAAGACTGTATCATTGTTGTTGTGTTTGCAGGAGTAAGACGTACCTGTTTGAGGAGTTTCTTGGCGGCTGGTACGAGAAGTTGAAGGAAAGGGAGGCTACCACCATGACTGTCCGTCTGCACAAGGACATAGAGACATATAAGGTATAGCAACATCTGAGTTTGTGGTCATATAGACTTGCAGAGAATACAACAATTAAATACAAGATGTAGATTTAGGCACAATAAAAACATGCCTTTTTCATTTTTATGCCACATTTTCAGATTTTATGTTTACTGTACATTCTTCCGTTAGTCTGTCAATTTGATGTTTGTTGCGCTCTAAGCTCAAATAGTAAGTGAAGTTGTGGTCCTTTGTAGCAAAACAAAATGTTGCTATGCCCCTGCGCCTTATTTCAGAATGTGCTGCCAGTGCTGAAGTGGGTGCGTGGAGAGCCTCTGTCCCAGGACCACTGGCTGGAGCTGTTCCGGATGCTCAAGATGCCACGCGGTACCACCCTCGAGAAACTCAACTTCGGTCACATCCTACAGGCCAGCGAGCACATCATTGCAAACGCTAATGAACTCAAGGTACTGTTACGGAAATATTTTTTATTTTTTAATATAGTTTTTATGTGTGTTAGGTTTTGAGAGGGGTTGGGAGTGGGGGCTGTGCTCCATTTTCAACACTATTGCAGTCATATCAGGACGGCGGTCAATTAACCATCTCACACTTTTCCTAGGTAAGCTGGTTTGACCAATCAAATTAGACATAAATCGATCATGTACACATCACCCGATATCGTACGACTACAAGCGTGAACTACTGAGGCCTGTAAATCTTACTGTACAGAAAAACATAACAATTTACAAAAGTATGAAGATCAAAGTTTCTTAAAACTAATCGCATTTAATCGCGTTGGCTTAAAATGTATCTTCAACCACACTGAATAATGTGCCAAACAAAAACTTGCTTAAAACCCCTATTATAACTAGAAAACAGAAAACTCTGAAAACTTACATAACTTGACAAATGTACAGCTCTATACAAATGAGGCCAGATAATTAACATTAAATAACAAAGAAATGAGTTTTATCGTTATACAAGGCTGGCACACTCAATACACGCAGTCAAGAAGCCATCTTAAAGCGCAAAATCTTTGATTATTATTTAGAAGAACAAAGATTCACCTATGTAGTAATAAGCGAACATAACATTGCCAACACTTGTGCACTTTAGGTTCATTTGATATTATAATTGTTATACATATTTCTGTAACTTCGGAGAAATTTTAATTTACAAACAATGCTGCCCTTTTGTGTACAAATTGTAGTTTCATTAAAATAATTGTAGGTGATATGTGCTTTTGAAAGGATTTTGAATGGATTGACTTGATTTGTAACTGAAGTTAAGTGGTTTTTTTCCAAATTATAGCATATACTGGTCTATTGGCAGTTAGGTCAAACAGAAAAAAATTCTAAAAGTGCTTTTTGTATGTGCAACCCACCTATAGAGAATAGACCAGTATAAGTCAGGGCTTTTGAATTGATGTGAAGTACAACCAAAGTCTTCAAGCTTGTTTCTCTAAAAGTTCTCATTGGCTCTTTTTGATGTCTTCTGCCTCAGCCTGTACATGTTAAATTACAAATTGTTAAATTACATTTAGATTGAATTTTTAATGACTGAAAGTTTTCTTGCTGGTGTCTGTTAGTTCAAAACATCAGGAATGGACAGACTTCATAGAGAAAAAATGGGAAAAAATTATTATTATTTTATCCAATTACAGGAGTTGAATCAAAGGGCTCAAGGGGAGGTAACGATACGTGAGGCGATACGAGAGTTGGACCTGTGGGGTGCGGGTGCACAATTTTCGCTCACAGAGTACGAGGACAGTAACAAGAACACCATCCACCTGATCAAAGACTGGAAGGAGCTGGTTAATCAGGTATTAGGGCAACATGTGTATTAAGGTAGTGCACCTCTAATGATTTCCCGCGATTTCTTCGAAGGTTGAAGAGCCTACTATTAGGTGCCGTAGCCTAGTGGTTAAGGCCATAGACTAGAAATCTTTTGGGATATTCCCGCGCAGGTTCGAATCCTGCCGACGACGTATGCTTTTTTGCGACGCGTTTTACTTATTTTCTAACGTAATTTGATTTAATATGGCATATAAGCTATTATTTATTGTTAAATATGTTGCAATTTTTATGCACATTCTTCAATTATTAAAATTAAAACAACGTTATAGCGAAATTGGGTGATTTACTGTTGAAAATACGAACCATGCATGTTGCATTTTTATTTATATTTAAAAAAGTAAACGGTAAATCTGTCTAGTTCTTGGTATTTTTGCTGTATATAGTGTTTCTATAAAAACTAAGTTTAAAATATGATTTAAATGATACTATTTTGAATTTTATGACACTTTGTTTTTAACCGACCCAATTTTTACCTGGCTGAAATCACTAACATTTCATGGCGCTCTACCATAGATAAAAATTTGTTAAAAATAAATGTCTGTAAAATAATACTTATTTCATCTTGTTTAAACTTTAAACACCTTTACAGCATCTGTACACACCAACTGCATGCCCATATTTGGAAATTTGAATGAATTATGGAACTTTTATATACCCCAGGGGTGAAAATAAACTGGACAAAAGCCGAGCGTGGGGGTGGTTTTGAAAAAATCGGTATATTTTTTTAAAAAGCATGGAAAGCCTACCTACAAATTTGCATGTAGTTCAGTGAAATGATGCTGATTAAGAAAATAATTAATTAGATTATATTTGGATATGTGCCCATTAGAGGTGCGCTACCTTAACGGTTTTTGTTTTGCATGTCAACTATGTACAGGAAATCATGCTAGATTATGTAATACAGTTTGTTGTCTTTCTTGTCTTTCTAGGGCGTTTTCATCTGTACCTAATATTGATTCTGGGGGAATGTTTGTGTTGCTTGAAAGGGTGAAATTTTGTGAGTACTTTTAGCGATGGCTGTGGGAACAGTTTTGAAGGCTGCCTCCTCAGCTTAACCCTTTGCATGCTGGGAAATTTGTCGTCTGCTAAAATGTCGTCTGCTGAATTTCTTAAATTAGCATTTTCTTCGATTTTTTTCAAAGAATACTATCAGAATAGCGAACAGTTTGTATCCTGATGAGACGCCACACCACGTTCTGTGGCGTATCATCTGGATCCAAACTGTTTGCAAAGGCCTTCAAAATTCGGTTCCAGCACTGAAAGAGTTAATCAAACATGAAATTTCTTTGGTGCGTCTTTATGGAACTTTTATCATTTTACATTAGGCTACAAGCCCAGCCATGGGAAAATGCGTGTTATAACACATGTGGCCAGGGTATCTCCAGACCAGCCTGCGCAACCACGCAGTCTTGTCAGGAGCTATTCTCTCCACTAATGAGACCAGGAAACATTGCATGACTTTTTAGCAAACAGGGGAGCTCTCGACCAGACTGCACAAATACACAGTCTGGTCTGGGGCTACCATGGCTGAATATGACATAAGACCCATTTTCGTATGACTGGGCTGGTTTTGGTCTACATGGATCATAGAAGTCACAATACATCTTAATGTATTCGTGTTTAGGATGGATATTTATGCGGACTTTTTTTCTGGAGATTTCTTGTAAAGATATTTGTTTACTGGAGGTGGCGTGGTCAACCTTATCATACATATGCATAGTGACAATGTCATATTGTCCATTTGATTGTCAGGTGGGAGTCAACCAGAGCCTTATTCTACATATGCATAGTCATAACGTCATATTGTCAATTGATCATTAGGTGGGAGACAACCAGAGCCTCCTTCAGTCTTTGAAGGACTCGCCATACTACAAGAGCTTTGAGGACAAGGCCTCTGTGTGGGAGCAGAGACTGGCGGACCTGGATGAGTACCTGCACAACCTCAACCAGATCCAGCGCAAGTGGGTCTACCTAGAGCCAATCTTCGGGCGCGGGGCTCTACCCAAGGAGCAGGGCAGGTTCAAGCGGGTGGACGATGATTACAGGTGAGTTTGTGTGTTGGTTATTCAATCTATTTGGTAACAGAAACAGCCAAGTGCCGCATGTGTTTATGGGTTACTAGCAGGTTCAGTAGGGTTGAAGATGTAAAAAGGGAGATGATGTTAGTGTTTTAGGTTATTTTTGTATCTAGTGCATTTTATCCTTTGTTGAAAAGAACTTAAAATGATAGCTTGTGACATATAACAAATTTTTGAGCTATGCTTTGAATAACATTTCATTTTAAGTGTTCTTGTCCTGGTTTTCATAAAATTAAGTGTTGTTGCGTAAGCTAAAAATACATTGTTTGTCTCTAACAATTGCGACATGAATATATATTAATATCCTGATTTCAGAGCAATCATGAAGGACGTACGTCGTGACAATAGAGTGCTCTCCCTTGTCAATAAGACTGGATTGCGCAATCAGCTTACCACCATGTTGGATCAGCTGCAGAGGTGCCAGAAATCACTCAATGAGTTCCTGGAGGTTAGATTGTCTCAACTTATTAAAACATGTTGATGGAAAATGTAAAAAATAAGGTATCTCAAAGATGACTTACTTCATTAAAATCATGATGGTATGTAACCGATGAAAATTTGGCTGTTGGGCACAGTTCTGCTATGGTACATTTTTATACAAAATATTTTATTCAGATTAATTGAAAATACATTTTTGTCCAAAAGAATACTGTCACTGGCTGAAAGTATATTTTATACATAGATGATCCTTATGGGCAATTTTTAAGGCAGCTCTTAAGTGCAAGTTGGGTCCAGAAGATAATAACTAATGTCAGTAAAACAAAACAAAAAGATTGTTTAAAGAATGCACAAGATTTGTATTATAGAAATTCATATTAAATACTAATTCATCTTACAGGAAAAGCGGTCCCTGTTCCCGCGGTTCTACTTCATCGGTGATGATGACCTACTGGAGATCCTGGGACAGTCGACGAACCCGAACGTGATCCAGACACACCTGAAGAAGCTGTTTGCGGGGATCCACAGCGTCCAGTTTGATGAGAACTGTCAGCACATCATGGCCATGCGGTCTCTCCAGGGGGAGGTTGTACCCCTGAAGAAGAAGGTCAAGATAGTGCCAGAGGTCGAGGTACGAGGAATATTGGGGTACACTTTTGAGTAAAAGATCAGGATCTTCAAGGAATGTTGGAGACCTGATCCGTAAAACTTGGCTTGATGCATGTGCGTAAATGGTCCTCCTAGGTTAGCCTGTGCAGTCTGCACAGGCTAATCAGGGCAACACTGTAGGTTAATTGGATTTTTGTTCAGGCTAATCCGCGATGACACTTTATGCACCTGCATTAAGCCCAGTTTTCACAACATGAGGCTCATTGTTACTTGAAGATCCGGATCTCTTGCATTACATTTTAATTTGTATATGCTTTTGGTTGTTAAACCTTAAAAACAATTTGAATTAATGTTTATATAAATAGATCTATTTGTAGTTTCTTGTTTTTTATTTGCAACACAAAATTTCTCTTGACAAACTCTGCAAAGGTAAGCAAAAAATAATAATTTCTGTGTAAAATCAAAGCGCCCAAAGCTTACATATTTGGTTTATATGATTATGTTATGGTCATCTACGAAATGTGTAAAAACCTTGCCTCTGGGGTTAAAACCGATCGCACACCAGCAGTCAATTTTTATGCTCCCAGAAAATTTGGGGGGGGGGCATATAGTTGCCAGTTTGAAGTTCCTTACTTCCTTCCTTCTGCACACTTTTGTTACAGTTTCTCATAGCGCCTTCAATATTTTACCAATCTCTTACATATTTGGCATGTAGGTACCTTGCATAGACCTCTACCTTTTGATGAGGTTTGGGGTCACTGCTGTCAAGGTCAAGGTTACTGAGGCTAATAATAGATTTTTCCATCACAACTTTGTGATAGTTTTTCATATCACCTTCAACATTTTTTCGATCTCTTACATATTTGGCATGTAGGTACCTTTCATGGACCTCTACCTTTTGATGAGGTTTGAGGTCACTGGTGTCAAGGTCAAGGTCACTGAGGCTAATAACAGATTTTTCCGTCATAATTTTGTTACAGTTTCTCATAGCAACTTCAATATTTTACCGTTCTCTAACATATTTGGCATGTATGTACCTTGCATGGACCTTTACCTTTTGATGAGGTTTGAGGTCACTGGGGTCAAGTTCTAGGTCACCGAGGCTAAAAATAGATTTTTCCGTCAAAATTTTGTTAGAGTTTCTCATAGCGCCTTCAATATTTTACCAATCTCTTACATATTTGGCATGTAGGTACCTTGCATGTACCACTACCTTTTGATGAGGTTTGAGGTCACTGGGGTCAAAGTCACTGAGGCTAATAATATATTTTTTTTAGGTGTTTATTAACACATAGATTGACAAAGCGCATCATCGGGGAGCATCCATCAGTTTCACTGATATTCTTGTTTTAATTGTTGCAATTTGCTACTTATGCAAGCAGCATCAGGGAAAGCCTCCTTATGGGAAAACTTGGCTTAAATTCTTGTGCCTAAAAAGTCGTCCGGATAAGCCAGACTTATCAGGGACAACACTTTCCGCCAACAATGGATTTTTGTTTAAAAGAGCCCACCTTTAAATGAAATATTCCATACAAGCGGAAAGTGCAGTCCGCACAGGCTAATCTGGGATGACACTTGACGCACATGCATTAAGCCCAGTTAAAGCTGCTGACCCACTGCTGACACTTTCAGAGCTGGCTGGGCCGGCTGTCAGATGAGATGAAGGACACACTGAAGGAGCAACTGCTGGAATGTCTGAAGGACGCCAATCAGAGCAAAGGGGGCCTGGACCCTAACAAGTTCCCTTCACAGGTAAGGAGCTGATGCTACACACTCCTGCATTAACTCATATTGCTGGTATCTGCAAATGTTAACCCTTTGCATGCTGGGAAATTTGTCGTCTGCTAAAGTGTCGTCTGCTGAATTTCTTAAATTAGCATTTTCTTTGATTTTTTTCAAAGAATACTATCAGAATAGCAAACAGTTTGGATCCTGATGAGACGCCATGTTCTGTGGCGTCACATCTGGATCCAAACTGTTTGCAAAGGCCTTCAAAATTCGGTTCCAGCACTGAAAAAGTTAATGAACTCATAAATTTGTATTTTCCCTATATAAATGAACAAAAAAGTGTTAAGTATTTACAAATATATATATTTTTTGGAAATAATTTCACAGCCAAAAATGGTGGAACTGTCCTTTTATCATTATGCATCGACCTTTGTTCAGATCCTATGCCTGGCTGAGCAGATCCGGTTCAGTCAGAACTGTGAGACGGCAATCAAGTCTGGTAACCTGATGAACTTCTCGCGCGAGGTCGAGTCCCAGCTGGACTCCTACACCAGCGTGAACCTTGGGGACTCAGAGACCGAGGAGGCTCAGGTCCTCGACCTCAAACTGAAGGCCCTCATCCTGGATACGATCCACAACATGGATGTGATCCACTTCCTGCTTAAGGCTAACATTCGTAGTCCTGTGGAATGGATGTGGCAGAAACAGCTCCGGTAAATAGTTTACCCTTGACAAAAAATATCGTGTAATTGCTGAGATGTACAATCGAAAAGGTTTTGTAGAAATCTATAGAAAATCATAATTTATGGCCATTGCACAATCCTCTTACTTTGCATATTGATGTTTGGTTGGAATTGTTTGGTTTTGTCCATGAAATGCCCTTGATAATAGGAATGCATATTTCAGGAGTATTGGTTGTAAAATGGAATATTTTGTGATTGACTTAAGAGATTCATGTCATATTTGCTAGGTACTATCTGCGCAAGGACAATGTGTGCACGATGAGGATGGTGGATGCAGAGTTTGAGTATACATACGAGTACCAGGGGAACGCACCCAAGCTGGTCCACACGCCTCTCACCGACAAATGTTATCTCACTATGACCCAGGGTAGGTGACTCAGTCTATAATATATGTACCTCCAATATTGTTTTGTAAATTTCAAGAATTTGCATTCATATTCACAATATTGGAAAAAAGATCCATGTTGTCCGAATTTATTATTAGTTTAGTTCAATACTATTAACAAATAATTAGATATTCAAATTATGAAACTGCACGAACATTTTCAGGACAAAATTTGTGTTACTTTCAGATAGTATTATATAATGCAGGTCAATACACAACACATAACATTAACCCTTTCAGCGCTGGAACCAAATTTTAAAGGCCTTTGCAAACAGTTTGGATCCAGATGAGACGCGTCTCATCAGGATCCAAACTGTTTGCTATTCTGATAGTATTCTTTGAAAAAAATTGAAGAAAATGCTAATTTTAGAAATTCAGCAGACGAAATTTTAGCAGACGACAAATTTCCCAGCATGCAAAGGGTTAAAGACTCTCTAAAATGATTTAGTCTTGGTCACTGCTTTGAAACATAGAGGGCTCAAACCATTTTGAAGGCTAGCCTATCCTTTTACTTAGCCCAGAACTAATCACAAAATCAAGTGTCGTTGTTCCTCTTAAGAGTTGTTGTCAGTAGCTGTTAACACATTTTAAAGTTTGAGTCCCATTTTCTCCTGACAGGTATGCACATGGGCCTTGGAGGCAACCCGTACGGTCCAGCAGGCACGGGTAAGACAGAGTCTGTGAAGGCTCTGGGAGGGTTGTTTGGACGCCAGGTGCTCGTCTTTAACTGTGATGAGGTGAGAATGGCAGGACATTGGGTAGCACACATCATATGAGCCGCATTCTGAGAAAACTGGTCTTAATGCTTGTTTGTAAAGTGTCGTCCCAGATTAGCCTGTGCAGTCTGCACAGGCTAATCAGGGACGACATTTTCGGCTTTTATCACATTTTTCGTTCTAATAAAGTCTCTTCTTAGCAAAAATCCAATTTAGGTGGAAAATGTCGTCCCTGATTAGCCTGTGCTAATTATATCTGATTTTTTTTCAATCCAATTATGTTTATTTCAAGACGTACAGCCCATTTGCCAAACCTACATTGGTCTAGTAAATTATGGGTCATGGGGATTTTTGGGTGTGACCACATTCAATACATGGTTTATCTCCCCACAGGGTATAGACGTCAAGTCCATGGGTCGTATCTTCATTGGTCTGGTGAAATGTGGGGCGTGGGGATGTTTTGACGAGTTCAATCGTCTAGAGGAGGCGGTACTCTCGGCCGTCTCCATGCAGATCCAGGTCATACAGGACGCAATCAAGAACAGGCTGCCTCACGCTGAGCTGCTGGGCAGAAACGTAAGCTGAATGATGATAAAACTGGGCATAATGCATGTGCAAAAAGTGTCGTCCCAGATTAGCGTGTGCAGTCCACACAGGCTAATCAGGGACGACACTTTACGCCTTAATTGGATTTTTGCTAAGAAGAGACTTTATTTAAACGAAAATATCACAATAGCGGAAAGTGTTGTCCCTGATTAGCCTGTGCAGACTGCACCGGCTAATCTGGGACAACACTTTACGCATATGCATTAGGCCCAGTTTTCTCAGAACGCGTCTCAAATGATGTTTGTACTTTATTGTGGCTATACATCAAGTTTCAGTGACTGAACCACTAAGTAATTAGGACTATATACCAAGTTATTGTGGCTACATGTATATTCAAATCATAACCTTTTGTTTGACAGTCAGTTATAATATCAATGCTGTTCAGCATATTTATTATATACCTGTTTAATGCTTTTAACAAAATACAGGTTGTATCAATCGTTGAAATGAAAAATTCCGTATTACGCTACTCGCTGTTTCCAATTCCGTATTACCATACTAGCCGGACTACTTCGACCCATTTAATGACGTCACATTACACGCACCGAAAATAGAAATATTTTATATTACGAAATATGTTACGTAGTACATCGTGTGACGTCATTTCTGTGACAAAACACAATAGTTTTATCTAAACTCTGTAAGGACATGTCGGACGTGGTGTTTTTTAACAGTAAACTATGTGTTAAAAACGTATTTTGGAGTGTGTGTTAATCATGCATAAATGTATATTTCGATAGGAATACAATATAATAGTGTGGTTTAAACTAAGTTTCGATAAAGACATGGAAGATAAAAGTGGAAGTGCATATTGTTTAAACGTTTTTGTTATAAACATCGGATTAAAGTTGTCAACTTAATTGTTATAAAAATTAACGATGGCGTTAAGGTAAGCGTGTCGGATACCTGTGTTTTCCCGGTTCGAATGTTTACACGTTAATTTACATAAACTGTATTCATACGGGTCTTAAATAAACTATGGCGCACCGTTTTAGTCATTGTTTTGTCAGTTTTGTTAAAGTAAAAATTACATTTGTTAACTGTTTTCGTTAGTTGTTGTATATAATAAAAGGAATATTACGCTAGTCAATTGTTCCAAGAGTTTGTATCACTCTCGTGGCTTGTGCTATTTTGCATCACACTCGAGGCTCCGCCTTTCGTGTGATATGTCATCACACAAGCCACTCTAGTTACAAACTCTTGGAACAATTGACTAGCGTAATATTCCGTATTTATTACACTTATATTATATTGTAAAAAAGGATTTTACTTCTCCTTAGCAATTCGCCCTAACATTAACTGTTGCATGCAAAAAATTCCAATATTTTCATCTGCATTCCTTTATGTTGTTGTGAACGTTTCTTTCCTTTTGACTCATTGAAAAAGGCCATAAGCATGCTCATAGCCACTTTAAAGATTTTAATTGACTCATAGCATGTAAAAAAAAATGTCTGGAGCTACATTGGCAGCATATGGTCTTCGACCCATTTGGCATGACACGTCTCATTTATGGAATTTTAGCCATATGTATTGATTCTCATATTGCATATTTAAACATAAATAAATAAGATTTTTATTCAAGTTTTGAACAAGGTCAAACAGGCAGTATCTGGTCAATAAATGAGCCGCATTCTGAGAAAACTAGGCTTAATGCATGTGCGTAAAGTGTCATCCCAGATTAGCCTGTGCACAGGCTAATCTGGGATGACACTTTATGCACATGCATTATGCCCAGTTTTCTCAGAACACGACTCAAATGTCCTTTGCCTCGACCTCAATGAAACTCTGGATGAAGCATGCTTTCATTTGTGACATGTTGAGGCATTGTTACTTAAATTAGAAAAAAAACGTTTACCCTCAATAACTTGAGTTTGGATTTAAATTTGTTAAATTAAAATTTATTATGCAGGCTGCTTACTTGCAGACCTTTAAAACTGAATAGTTAAAAACCAGTTTCATGGAATTGTGTTTTCATTTTTACACAAAGAAATAACACAATAACCTATAATTATGTTATATTTTTGCTAAGGTCAACATTGACCACAACTCTGGCATCTTCATCACCATGAATCCGGCCGGCAAGGGTTACGGGGGTCGTCAGAAGCTGCCAGACAACTTGAAGGCGCTGTTCCGTCCTGTGGCCATGTCCAAGCCAGACAACGAGCAGATTGCAGAGGTGATTCTGTTCTCGGAAGGCTTCAAGCAGGCCAAGAGCCTTGGCCGCAAGCTGGTTGCCATCTTCAACCTCTCCAGGTTTGTTTGTCTGTATGATGTCTCAGCTTTGATTGTTTTGTGTGTAACATTCAGGTTTATGGGCTGTAGGGTGAATCTGTGAAAGTCAGCAATTATACTAGGACTTGATCCTTATTTATGCCCCCTTCGAAGAAGAGGGGGTATATTGTTTTGCTGGATGAAGGTCTGTCTGTGGGTCTGTGTGTCTGTTGGTAGACCAGTTTGTTTCCGATCAATAACTTTTGAACGGATTGACCGATTGGATTGATACTTCACATGTGCATTGGCCTTGGACAGTAGATGACCCCTATTGAAATTGGGGTCACTATGTCAAGGTCACTGTCACAGTAAGTATGAAAATCGTTTCTGATCAATAACTCGTCAACGAAATGACTGATTGGCTTGATACTTCACAAGTGCATTGGCCTTGGGCAGTAGATTACCCCCTATAGAAATTGGGATCACTAGGTCAAAGTTCAAGGTCACTGTCACAATAAGTGTGAAAATCTTTTCTGATCAATAACTCGTCAACCAATTGACCGATTGACTTGATATTTCACATTTGCATTGGCCTTGGACAGTAGATGACCCCTATTGAAATTGGGTTCACTAGGTCAAAGGTCAAGGTCACTGTCACAATAAGTGTTAAAATCAAGGCCCTGTTTTGGGGGCATTTTTCTCCGACTGCAGAACTCTTGTTGTCTGTGTGTTGCGTACCTACCTCTATTGTAAATCCCCGTTTAATGATGACGTAATGGGCAAGTCAATTATCATAATAATAAGACCAATTTTCGTTGGATTTTATAGTTGTTTATATATTGCTATTTTAAATGGGAAATACTACACTTGCGTCAAAAATTACTCCACCCATAATTTGGTATGTTCGGATGTTGTAGGTAAACTTCTGACAGTACTGGGTTTAGCTCTTAAATTTACATAGGGAAACTTTGGACAATATTTTATTGAATAATTTTAATATAATTCGGACAGTATAAATAGGTTGGTCCCGGCGTAAACTATTTACAAAAGTGTTGCATGACGTCACTTTCTATTTTTAGACACATATTGTTCCAAAACGATTACTCTTCAGCCTGATACAATTGGTACAAGTTACTAAAAAACATTACATACAGAAACATCTCAAACAGGCATCTGTCTGCAGTTGCAATATGTCTGCACTTTTTTCATATTGATCCTATATTTATTAGTAATCAAAATGAATCATTTAATGAAATACCTGAAAACATATTTAGATACCGTAATTACTCTATGTTTTCGGACACTTAAAAATAATTTATTTTTTTCGTGTCCGAAAACTTAGATACGAAAAATATTAACAAAATACAGGTGTCCGAAAACTTTGAGTCAAAAATGGAAGTGTCCGAAAATAGCGTCAATTGTATCAACGACTACCAGTTATAGCACTCGCTTGTAAAATACCATGCCGTTTAGTATAAATTACAGTTATACATGTTTGCACTGCATTTTAAATAATTGCAAATGCTTAATTTATTTGACAGAAAGTAACTTCAATGTTGTACTTTGACCAACGAGTTCAAAAATGAGCATGTGATGTACCGATACATGCTTGTATGAACCTGTAACTGTAATTAACAAATAAAAAAAGCAAACTATGAATTCTTTGTTTGTTCATTTCCGATAGTTGTTGTGTAACACCTTCCATTGTTTGTAAAACTTGTAATAGGGTGCATCACAATTTGAAACATTTAGTATTTGTCACAGTTATTTTACTGAGAAGGGGTAGTACCATTGCGGTAGATAATTGAACTGTTAATTGGCGCTAACCCTGGTAATTGTCATAACGCTTATGCTATCGGGCGAAACCATTGTTTAAAACCGGTTTACAAGGTTATTTACCCAATGACGCAAATGTAATGGTCCATTGCCCTCAGGCATGCATCGGCAATGTTTTATGATGTTAATGTGGTTGTAAACCCCCATGATTGAACTGTCATTAGATGTCGAAAACAGGTTCGAAATTTGGTAAAATAGCGTTGTAAAATATACTGTCCGAAAACTTAGAGACATAAATAACGGACGAAAACTCGTGTGTCCGAAAATAAAGAGTCACGAAATATAGTTATTTTTGCTAAAAAAGGGGGTGTCCGAAAACTTAGAGTAATTACGGTACATTATTTTTGCAATTATTAAGTAAGGTTAGTGCAGTGCAGTAAAATTTGTATTGAAACTTTTTTTTAACTAGTTAGCTCCTCTTTAAATTAACTACAGGATATTATTTTGTAGTATGAAATGGCTTTGCAAGATTTTATTTGCATTTGTACCAGTATTTTAACAACATCTCATCAATCTAAATCTGCATAATTGAACATTTAACAAAATGTTTTGTTCATCACGTTTGAATCCTTCAATAAGGAACAATGCATTATCACCCAATACACCCCAGGGAGCTGTTGTCCCCCCAGCAGCACTACGACTGGGGCCTGAGGGCCCTTAAGACGGTCCTGAGGGGCTGCGGTAACCTGCTGCAGATGAAGAAGAAGTCCCAGTCCGGGGGTAAGATAGAGGCCGGGGAGGAGGCGAAGCTGGTGGTCCAGGCAACACGCATCAACACCATCTCCAAACTGACCTTCTCTGACAGCATCAGGTACCGTCACATATCATGTTAGTGTTTTAGCTTGACTTTTTTTTACACCATGCAGCCTGGGCGTCTGAGCTAGGTTTAAGCTATTTGGAAACCTAGTTAATCAGGAATGGCTTGATGTATTGAGCCGCGTTCTGAGAAAACTGGACTTAATGCATGTGCGTAAAGTGTCATCCCAGATTAGCCTGTGCAGTCTATTAGCCTGTGCAGTCTGCACAGGCTAATCAGGGATAACACTTTCCGCTTTAATGCTAATTTTAGTTCAAGGAAGTCCCTCCTTACCGAAAATCAAGTTTAGGTGGAAAGTATTGTCCCTGATTAGCCTGTGTGAACTGCACAGGCTAATCTGGAATGACACTTTACGCACATGCATTATGCCCATGAACACATGTCTCAGAACACAACTCTATTTTATGAGCCTTGTTATGGGAAAAACTGGGCTTCATGCATGTTTGTAAAACGTTGTCCAAGTTAAGCCTGCGCAGTCTGCACAGGCTATTAAAGGATGACACTTTCTGCTTAGGCTGGATAATTGTTTTGGAGAGACTTCCTTTAAACAAAAAATTCAATAAAAGCTGAAAATAATGTCCATAATTAGCCTGTGCCTACTCAACGCACATGTATTAAGCCCCGTTTTCCTAGAGCAAGACACTTTTGGTCCTTTTAACTCAATTCTATAAATAAAAGGCAAGTTATTTTACCCATCCTGCCATGTTGGTGTTCGCAGTTATTTGGAAAGCCAGTTACTCAGGAATGGCTTGACTGATTTCATTCAAACTTCATGCATGTATTTCCCATATTAAAAAGACCTAATAGGCCACCTTTATTAACTCTAGTTTGAAATTGGTCAAACTGGGAGCTATTTTACGCTTAGATATTTTCATGTACACTATAAAAGATGGTTAAAGTTTCTTTCTACGATGGTTGTTCAGGCCCTTGGCATCATCATTTCCAAACTTGTTACAAACTGTCTTCTCTAACAGCAGCCATACTTAATGTTGGGCTGTTGTAATCATAGAAATTTATACATTACGAGGGGGCATAATCCTTACAATATGATTATCACAACATGAGCAATTTATTTGCAGACCTCCAATATGATAATTTATGAGAGTAACAGGTATGTCAGTTAAAACTTATGACTTTAAACAGCATACATGCTAACAATAATGTAGGCATATACACTTGAGATGAAAACGATTGTTTCTTCAACAAGTGACAAATTGCTAACTATTGCAGGTTCGATGCCCTGGTAAAGGACGTGTTCCCAGGTATAGAGTTCAAGGACATTGAGTATGAGACCCTGGCTGAGGCCATGCGCGCCGTCTGCAAGGAGACCAACCTCGTCATCAATGAGATGCAGGTATGAACTTCACTGAATATGAGTCACGATCTGAGAAAACTGGGCATAATGCATGTGCGTAAAGTGTCGTCCTTGATTAGCCTGTGCAGTCCGCACAGGCTAATCAGGGATGACACTTTCCGCCTAAACTTGATTTTAGGTAAGGAGGGACTTTTTTGAAACTAATAATAACATAAAAGCGGTAAGAAATCTTGATGAAACTTTGGTCAGAGTGTTTATTTTTACAATATCTATGCAGAGTTTCATCTAATTCTTGTGCTTTAAAAAACTAGATTGTCAGGTCAAATCATAAAAATAGCTTGTTACCACTCTAGAGGCCTCATTTGTGACTCAATCTTGATGAATCTTGGTCAGAATGTTTGTCTTGAAAATATCTAGTCTGAGTTAAAATCTGGGTAATGTGCGTCCAAAAACAAGGTAACAAGGTCAAATCTTAGATAAACCTTGCCACTGTAGATGCCACATTAATGACTAAATGGTGATGAAACATTGTTAAACATTGTCAGAATGTTTATCTTGGCAATATGAGTCGTGTCCTGAGAATACTGGACATAATGCGTGTGCGTAAAGTGTCGTTTAAGATTAGCCTGTGCAGTCCTAATCAGGGACGACACTTTCCGCTTTTATGACATTTTTCTTGTAAATGAAGTCTCTTCTTAGCAAAAATCCAATTTAGGCATAAAGTGTCGTCCCTGATTAGCCTGTGAAAAATGCACAGGCTAATCTGGGACAACACTTTACGCACATGCATTTTGCCCATTTTTCACAGAACAAGACACATATCAATGCAATATTTGACTCTGGGTCTAATGGGGTAAAAAAAACTAGGTCACCAGGTCAAGTCTTTCACCATTGGTGTTTTTTTAACTGAGGGGAACGCTTCGTGACCATTGTGGTCATATTATTTCATATTATTTAAATGAATTATTGTCTAGTTTGTGCACTGTCTAAGAGTTGCTTAATACTACCGTAATTACTCTAAGTTTTCGGTCACTCTAAATTTTTGGACACCAACTTTTTTGGCCAAATCAAAATATTATTTTTCGTGACTCATAATTTACATACCATTTTTTTCTCTTAATTAATGACTCTAAATTTTTGGACATTAAATTTTACAGCACTATTTTACAGATATCCGCCCTGTTTTGCTTTTCTAATGGCTCTTGGATCTTTTTGGGGAAAGCTATTTTGGGCCACTCAAGTAAAGGTGAAGGAAACTGTTCCTAAAAAATAGTTTCCACCCCCCAATAACTTGAGATTAAATTGAGTTGCTGTGCTGAAAGTGTAAGTGTAGTTAGCTTATATGTAGACCATACTTAGAATTGTACAATCATTGTAATTAAATGAATTAGTAGAACACTGTCAAATTTGGATTCATGGCGATGTCATATTTTATTTGAGCCTCCCTC
This sequence comes from Dreissena polymorpha, assembly GCF_020536995.1. Taxonomy (NCBI): domain Eukaryota; kingdom Metazoa; phylum Mollusca; class Bivalvia; order Myida; family Dreissenidae; genus Dreissena; species Dreissena polymorpha. The sequence goes on along the minus strand of NC_068358.1, from coordinate 15,684,575 downwards.
TGGGAAAAAAGGGGTTTAATGCATGTGCGTAAAGTGTCGTCCCAGATTAACCTGTGCAGTCTGTACAGGCTAATCAGGAACAACACTTTACCCCTAAACTGGAATGTTACTAAGAAGTGACTTGCTTTAAACGAAAAATATAATAAAAGCAGAAAGTGTTGTCTCTGATTAACTTGTGCGGACTGCACAGGCTAATCTGGGACAACACTGTACGCACTTGCATTTAAGCCCATCTTTCCAGAGCTAGTCTCATTTTTATGCCCCGGATCGAATGAGGGGGGGTATATTGTTTTTGGCCTGTCTGTCTATCATTGTATGTGTCTGTCTGTCTGTCTGTCTGTCTGTCTGTCTGTCTGTCTGTCTGTCTGTCTGTCTGTCTGTCTGTCTGTCTGTCTGTCTGTCTGTCTGTCTGTCTGTCTGTCTGTCTGTCTGTCTGTCTGTCTGTCTGTCACAAACTTGAACCTTGGTTAAACTTTTGCAATAACTTTTGTAATATTTAAGATAGCAACCTGATATTTGGTATGCATGTGTATCTCATGGAGCTGCACATTTTGAGTGGTGAAAGGTCAAGGTCATCTTTCAAGGTCAAAGGTCAAAACAAACAATTCAAAGCGGGGCATTAGGGGGCATTGTGTTTCTGACAAACACATCTCTTGTTCAATTCTTGCATGTAGACTTCACCATATTTTTTTTCCAGATCAAGAAGGCTCTAGAGTTGTATGAGCAGCTGCGTCAGCGTACCGGTGTGGTGGTCGTGGGTCCGAGTGGCTCCGGCAAGTCAACCCTGTGGAGAATCCTGCGCATGGGCCTCCACAAGCTCAACAAGGTCAGTGTGTAGTGTAAACTTGTTGATCTGAGCTTGGTATTTGAGTCGTGCTGCTGGAAAACTGGGCTGAATGCAAGTGTGAATAGTGTCATTCCAGATTAGCCTGTGTAGTCCTCACAGGCTTATTAGGGACGATACACTCTGCCTAGCCTGAATTTTTGTGAAGTAAAAACTTACTTTAAAGGAGTTGTTGTCCATGAGTAGCCTGTGCACACTACACAGGATAATCTGGGAAGAAAACACAACCATTAAGCCAAGTTTTCCCAGAACAAGGTTAATATATTTATATTTATATAATACAAATTAAAAATATTTGTGGAAAACAAAACAAAATCATATACAAAAGTTCCAAAATGTCTGTCACCTAATTTCATTCTTCTTTAAAAACACTTCTGTATGTCTTTTAAAACTTACAAAGAACACAATTTGTTACACGCCAGGTGGTGAAACACTACACTATGAACCCGAAGGCCATGCCTCGCACCCAGCTGCTGGGCTCTATAGACATGGACACCCGTGAGTGGACGGATGGGGTGCTCACATACAGCGCCCGCCAGGTCGTCAAGGAGCCCCAGGGTAAGGATGTCTGGCGAGGGGCTGGTGAGGGGCTGGGTCGGGCGGGGTTAGATTACTTGTAACTTAGACGGAGCATTCTGTTGTATAAACAGTTCTTGTTTTGTTCTTATTATCTGTTAACTTTACAATAGATTTTGTGTTAAATAGAGGAGTAGAAAAACTTGTTGATTGATTGGACCTAAAATAGATTGCATTTGTTGAATTTTGTTACAAATTATGTTATTTTATATAGACTGTATGGCCTTTGTATAAGTCTAGTCATGCCATGTTTCCTGTCTGTATGCACTTAGATGAAAAGATATTTACATTAATTAGTTGATTGAAACAGAAAAAGGAAATAAATATTTCAATAGTTTTAATATTTTAAAAATAGTCCTTAAAATACTATAAACATTTTAGAGTTATATTTCATTAACAATATTTGCATGTTTTATCATTCTCAGAGGTCCAGTCGTGGATCATTTGTGACGGAGACATTGACCCAGAATGGATCGAGTCACTAAACTCCGTATTGGACGACAACCGTCTGCTGACGATGCCATCAGGGGAGAGAATTCAGTTTGGCCCTAATGTCAACTTCCTGTTTGAGACCCATGACCTCAGCTGTGCCTCGCCTGCTACCATCTCTCGCATGGGCATGATCTTCCTCAGGTGGGAACACAATGGGGGAACTATTGTTGACAACATTTCAAAGCAATTTATTCATAAAAATAAACTTTTTGAATACATTTGAACTTCAGTTGCTGTTTTCCTACGTTAAAAATTGCTGAAGTTATTCGCTTTTTATGCTTCCCCAAAATTAATTTTGGGGGGAGCATATAGTCGCCGCTTCATCTGTCAGTGCGTGTGTCGGTGTGTCCGTCCGTCCTTGCACAACGGGCTATTTCTCAGCAATTAATGACCGGAATTTAATTAAACTTTATGGGAAGCTCCACTAGCAAGAGGAGATGTGCATATTATCAGCCGGTTCTGGTCGGATGATTTTTCACAGAGTTATGACCCTTTGAAATTTTCCATTAACTGTACATATAGTGCAATTCTTGTCTCCCCAACTACTAGACGTTTCCTTTTATCTGAACATTTAGTGCAATATTGTGACAAAAAAAACTTTGGGGAGCATCACCCATCTCCGACGATGTCTTGTTTAAACTTAGAATCTCTAAAACATGGTTATAACAACTTGCTAAAAACTTAATTGAACATCGGTGGTTGTATTTCTACGTTAAACATTGTTGAAGTTATCCCCTTTTTATGCCCCCGGATCAAAGGTCGGGGGTATATTGTTTTTGGCTTGTCTGTCTGTCATTGTGTCATTGTGTGTATTCCAAAACTTTAACCTTAGTTAAAGTTTGATAACTTTTTAAATATTGAGGATAGCAACTTGATATATGGCATGCATGTGTATCTCATGGAGCTGCACAGTTTGAGTGGTGAAAAGTCAAGGTCAAGGTCATCCTTCAAGGTCAAAGGTCAAATATCATTGTATTTTTCTTTCCTAAAACTTAAACCTTCGTTAAAAGTTTTGTCATAACTTTTTGAACATTGAAGATAGCAACTTGATATTTGGCATGCATGTGTATCTCACGGAGCTGCACATTTTGAGTGGTGAAAGGTCAAGGTCATCCTTCAAGGTCAAAGGTCAAATTTATGGCTTCAAAGCGGCGCAATAGGGGGCATTGTGTTTCTGACAAACACATCTCTTGTTCATCTTAGAATCTCTATTACATGGTTATACATTTTGCTGCTTATTAAGGCCTGTGGTGTCTGGAGTGGGGTGGGGTGTTTTTATCACTACAGTGACTAGGGCCCAGTTCACAAACATACTTAAGTCAATATTCTGACACAACGCTTTTTCTCAATGTTTGAGATGAGTTTGATTATCAGGCTCAATTTGGTGTTCACAGATTTTTTTTAAGTTTTGAGTCTAACTCAACCCTGTGTTTCAGGAGGAATTTGTTCATATTTTTATAGCTGAGATTTGAGATTCTTTGTGATCTGACAGACATTCTCAATACTCAGCTGAGTGAAAACTAAAATCTCATATTCTGAGTTGAGCTAAAAATGAGTCGCGAGCAGAGAAAACAGGGCGTAATGCATGTGCGTAAAGTGTCATCCCAGATTAGCCTGTGCAGTCTGCACAGGCTAATCAGGGACGACACTTTATGCTTTTATGACATTTTTCGTTAAAATGAAGACTTCTTAGCAAAAATCCAATTTAGGCGAAAAGTGTCGTCCCTGATTAGCCTGTGCATACTGCACAGGCTAATCTGGGACAACACTTTACGCACATTCATTATGCCCAGTTTTCTCAGAAGACGACTCGTACTGTGCCAAGCTATAATTGTGGTAACCATATTGCAGTGATGAGGACACGGACGTGAAGGCTCTCATCCACTCGTGGATTCTCACCCAGCCTCAAGCTGAACAGCAGGTGCTTGGAGGCTACATCGAGGACTACTTCTACAAGGCCCTCGACTGGGTCCTCAAACAGGTGAGCCACCTGGTTAAGCAGATAAACGAAATATCTCACAAATTTGTGTCTTGTTCTTAGAAAACTGGCCTTAATGCATGTGCATAAAGTGTCGTCCCAGATTAGCCTGTGCAGTTCGCACAGGCTAATCAGGAATTACTTTCCGCCTTCCGTCTGGATTTTTGTGTAAAAGAGACTTCCTTTAAACCAAAAATACCATAGAAGCAGAAAGTGTCGTCCTCACAGGCTAATCTGGGACGACACTTTACGCACATGCATTTTGCCGAATTTTCACAGAACAAGACACATTTAGCCTCAACTGAAAATATTGACCAACAAGATTGCTTGTAATAGATTCCATTGATTGATTTTTTAGATTTGACCTGTGTCATGTGAAAATGGGTCTTATGTCATATGCGGCTAGCATAGCTCCAGACCAGCTGGCGCTTATGATCTTCCCTGTCCGCTAATCAGACTATGAAACCTTGCTCATTCTGGTGTGGAGGTATTCTTGAGGCATATGACATAGTATCCCCAGAATGTTTATATGAGCCACGTTCTGAGAAAACTGGGCTTGCTGCTTGTGCGTAAAGTGTCATCCCAGATTAGCCTGTGCAGTCCACACAGGCTAATCAGGGACGACACTTTCCACTTTTATGACATTTTTCATTTAAATGAAGTCTCTTCTTAGCAAAAATCCAATTTAGGCGGAAAGTGTCATCCCTGATTAGCCTGTGCGAACTGCACAGGCTAATCTGGGACGACACTTCACGCACATGCATTATGCCCAGTTTTCTCAGAACAAGACACATATTTATTCGGCAAGGGTTTCCATATAGGTAATTGCTTCAAAATGCAAACCATTAAAATTCAGTGTTGGAAAAGAAAAACTGATATTATTGGTCAGTGTTTTAGTTTGAGAATAAATTTATGGTTTGATTGTAGTCATGTGTTAAAGGGATATGGGTATTGAATAACAGGTTTGACCAAAAATGAGTCGCGTTCTGAGAAAACTGTGCATAATCCATGTGCGTAAAGTGTCGTCCCAGATTTGCCTGTGCAGTCCGCACAGGCTAATCAGGGACGACACTTTCCGCTTTAATGGTATTTTTCGTTTAAAGGAAATCCCTTTTTACCAAAAATCTAGTTTAAGCGGAAAGTGTCGTCCCTGATTAGCCTGTGCAGACTGCACAGGCTAATCTGGGACGACACTTTACGCACAAGCATTAAGCCCAGTTTTCTCAGAACAAGACTCAAATGGTCATCTGAGTGGGTTATGGATAGTGAGTAGAATCCTTTGGTGAAGATGGTCATGATAATGGTTTATGGGTAGTGAATACAAAACTGATGTAAGTGGACTTGTTAGTGAGTTTGGGTTATTTGTGGAACATGAATAAATGGCTCAAAGGAAAGCAGTTTAAACCTTAAAACAAATATTACACTGTTTTCATATTGCTTTGGACTGAGCAAGGAATATAAAGTGGACTTTCTTTAAGAATTTCACTTTATGTGTAATTTAAAGCAGGAAAGGGAATTTTATTTACATATAAAAAATCTTGCCCTTATTGGTGACACATAATTGTGTGCAGATCAAATTTCATATTGAAACCATCACTACATATGTAATATAGAGTACAATCATAAAGTTAGAAGTGCTAGAATATATATTTGTCTACTTTTTATTCTATTTAAATATGTATGAATTGTTTGTATTAATTTAATAATGCACAGTTTCAAATAATATTTTCATGCTTCAATTTGTTTTATGGGCAATTTACTTTGTACATGTTTGAAAGCTTTTCAATTCCCAATACTTGTATTCCAATTACTAGTGTAATTTTGATGATAAAAAATATTAAAAGTTTTTCAAGGTGCATATTCTAATGAATATTTCATCTGATATGTAAATTTTGATGTGAATAGATGAGTACAAAGGTAATGCTTTGATAGCATGAAAGCAATGGTACTTACTGCTTCCTAGAATTATATATATGCATGTATATACATACATACATTGGATTGAAGTCTATAGTCACGCTTTAGTTAGCTTTTCATACAACTTTGCTGTCCATAGTTTAAATCATAGTACAGAAAATTCCCATGATGTTAATGTTTGAAATAGCTTACAAAATTAATGGGTTTTTTTTATGCCGCCGAAGGAGGGCATATAGTGATCAGACTGTCCGTCCGTCTGTCCGTCCATTCATCTGTCCGTCTTTCCGTCACACTTTGCGTTTAGGTTTTGAAATGCTCAAAACTTCTATGTCCCTTGAGATATAACCTTCATATTTGGTATGCATGTGTATATGGACAAGGCCTTTCCATACGCACAAAAAATTTACCCCTGTGACCTTGACCTTGAACGTAGGGTCCGTGTTTAGGTTTCAAAATCTGCGTTTAGGTTTCGAAAAATGCTCATAACTTCTATGTCCCTTAAGATATAACCTTCATATTTGGTATGCATGTGTATATGGACAAGGCCTTTCCATACACACACATTTTTACCCTTGTGACCTTGACCTTGAACTTAGGGTCCGCGTTAAGGTTTCGAAATCCTTGTTTAGGTTTCGAAAAATGCTCATAACTTCTATGTCCCTTGAGATATAACCTTCATATTTGGTATGCATGTGTATATGAACAAGACCTTTCCATACGCACAACATTTTTTACCCCTGTGGCCTTGACCTTGAACTTAGGGTCCGCATTTAGGTTTCGAAATCTGCGTTTAGGTTTTGAAAAATGCTCATAACTTCTATCAAAGCGTTTATAGGGGGCATATGTCATCCTATGGTGACAGCTCTTGTTTATTATAAAAAAAGTTTAATTGTAAATACCTAAAATTTGAAATCTTCAAGTGTAATTTAAAAAAGTCACTGCCGATATATTTAATGCTGTTTGTATTACAATGATTACAAACTAGGTCCAATATGGTGTTCTGTAGTTCTTAATTGAAAAAGAGTGTGACTGATATATGTTTGGCCACATAAATCAATAGCAAAATGTGGGACTAATATATACATATATGCCTGATCAATCCATAGAAAACAAAGCATGTAAGACTGAGTGTGTGGATTGATTGACATTTGAAATTTTACGAGTCGATTTATATATGTTTTATCTAAACGCTAATGTTTTGGTGCTTTCTTACTAAATTTAGCTGCGTCATGCAAAAATGGATCATATGTCATATTCTGCCGGCATAGCTGCTAAGCCTGCGAATGAACAATCTGGGCAGGAGCTACGCTGTCTGCTATAAAGTCATGCAAAGTTTCTTGGTCTCATAAGCAGAAAGGGTAGCTTCAGACCAGGCTGCGCAGATGGTCTGGAATAACACTGGTTGAATATGTCATAAGATTCATTTTAGAATGGCACGGATCATGACAGACCTTAAATGTATCAATATTAATTGAAAAACAGCTCCTTACTTAGGCATCTTATTGTTACCTGGGTGAAACTTGTTATTGTTATTGAGCTTTAAAGGGGCCTTTTCACAGATTTTGGCATATATTGAAGTTTGTCATTAAATGTTTTATATTGATAAATGTAAACATTGGATCTTAAAAGCTCCAGTAAAAAATCAAGAATAAAATTTAAAAAAGTAAAAAAAGTAGCTGGTACCAGGGCTCGAACTAGTGACCTCCGGAGTCCTGGAGTTAGTCTGAAGTAAAAACGCATTAGCCCTCTCGGCTATTCCGCTGGGTATACACAGTTTAAGTATTTTATACCTTATATAAGCAATCTTCCTAGTTTCGTAAATTTAAACGACAACAACAGAACTCTCCAAATTATTCAATCGTTTTACGTTGCAACGCTTTATAATTTTAAGGTTTTCAAATCGTCCAAAGATACATATAATGGCTATACTGGACTATGGTAAATGTTCAGTAATACTGTTTCCTCACAAATATCTTAACTAAAATGAAAATTTGCGAATCTGAAACAATTTTTTTCAATTTTGTCACTTTACCAAACCGTGAAAAGATCCCTTTAATTAGCCTATTATCCGAACACTTCACTCAAGCTTTGTTGTAATTAAAGTAACAAATGTATTAAATAATTAATTTTTTTACTTGTAGAGATTTATGTTATCAGAAAAGACATTCACTTGAAACTGGTTTTTTCATTATTTTACAATATTAATAAATGTGCATTATTTAAGCCATGCAGTTGTCATGGCTAATATACAGCATAATACACCAATAACATAATTATAATGAAATTCATTTTATTATATGCTCAGAATGCGGTAAGCAGTTAATTGTTCAGTATATTGTTCAATGTTGGACAGTTAATATTCTATGCACTCTCTTGCATATTTTGCATGACACTTCCACCACTTGTTATTATTGTTATTATTCGCAAAGTAAAATAAAAATCACTCATTGCATAGACCTTTAACAAAGGATTTTTCTTTTTACATCTTCGAACCATACTTAAACAATGTTATTGGTGGTTTTCTGTTCCAAATATGTTCAAATGCCTTCAGTGTAGGACATATTAACATTTATCAGACTGTCAGTCCATCGGTCTTTCCTTCAGTCCATCTGGTATTTGAGCGTTTGCGTGACAAAACCGTCATTAATTACTTAAATACGATTTGTTTATTTATATATTTTAGATAATTTGTTTGCATATTGAATGGTGTATATATCCCATTATTCTTCTTAGTTTTACATTGCTATGAACACATCATGAATGCACATTGTTCTCAAAAACATGAGGTTGAAGTTGGATTTTCTTTACATCCCAACTGAACTTTGTCATGCGAGAAATAGAGGATATTTGTTCATGTCAGTGTAAGATCGTTTGTTATTTAACATCTGGTCATAGAAACTATTATTTTTCTATGATCACAAGTGAAATAACAAACGATCTTAGACTGACATGAACACATTTTCTGTTTCTGTTATGCCCCTTTTTCAAGAAAATAATTAACAGCTGTTTCCCTCTCGCTGAAAAGTTACCCTTTCTCCCGTGGCGTGCCTAAATACATTTCAAAACACAGAATGACGTCATAAGTGAGACAAAATGACGTCATTATACCAGCGAAATTCTCCAGTAAAACTCTTTTACAAGGTAAATAAACGGTGAAAAGGCATACAATAAAAAAAAAATTTGTTGGATTCTGTGGAATGTCAATTTTAATTCACTCGTGACCATAGAAAAAAAAAAAATATATTTATGATAATCTAAAAATAAAAAAAGTAGTTCTGATTTGATTTTATTTTCACCGGTGAAAATAACAATTTGTTTATTTTCCCTGCTGTTATTTCACTGCAGAAATGTCATATTTTATCATTAGGTATAAAATAATGTTTTTTATTCTATATGTAGTTAGGGTAGCCTCAGATCAGCCAGCGCATTGGCCCAGTCTGATTAGGAGATACACTGTGCACTTTACTTTTTGGTCTTATTAGCAGACAGTTAAGCTCAAGACCAGACTGCGCATTATGCTGCTCAACTGATGTATTCTGGAATTGCTCCTTTATAAATGACATGATAAATTGGTACAAAAAGTAGTAAATATATCTAAATTAAAATATATATATCGCTTTCTATGTGGCTTATGCAAATATGCTTATTTATCAAATTTAAATTAGCAAAGTTCACCAGTAAGTTATCACATCTTTACCAAATATTATATTGCACAATTTTAATGATTTTTTTATATTTTAATGTGGATAAAAACTAACATTACACAATGTTTTTATGTCCCCAAGTCTATACTGGGGGACATATTGTTTTTGCCCTGCCTGTTTGTTGGTTTGTTTGCGTCAAACTTTAACATTGGCCATTATTATAACTTTTGCAATATTGAAGATAGCAACTTGATATTTGGCATGCATATGTATCTCATGGAGCTGCACATTTTGAGTGGTGAAAGGTCAAGGTAATCCTTCAAGGTCAAAGGTAAAATATATGGGGGTTGGACATAGTGTTTCACAAACACATCTTGTTTTTAATTTACTCATGCACTGCTGTAATGGTTTTATATTGTAACTGTCCCATTCCAGTTTATACCTAACACCATTAAAAACAGGATTGTGATTGCCTAAAAAAGTTTATGTTTGCCAACAAGTTCCATAACATTGAATTTTGTTTTGTTAACTTGTGTGTGTGTGTGTGTGTGTTTTGTTTAAAAAATATTCTTATACATGGGTTTTTTGGGCATTGTAAGATTTAATTGCGTACACAGTTGTAATTATGTACTCGCACTGACTGCAGTGAGACAAAACAAATATTTAACTAATGGTTTCCATTTTTCACATAAAATTATAAATGTTAATAACCATAGTCTGGGAACCAGAATGTATTCTGTTACAAATGAAGTTGGATAAAGTGTTCAAATTCATTAATTCCTATAAAATGTATGTATTCACTGATTGTATTTTGATATGGCCAGTTGGACCTGATGGCTGTGAATGCTGGACTCATTTATTTATTTGTTCTTATCAAAATCATTAATATATCTAATAAATATCTTTGAAAATAATGCTGAAACTATTTCTTTAAGAAAAGAAAAGAAGAACAATTTTTGAAGACATTCTGAATTTTATTAACCCATTTATGCCTAGTGGACTCTCCCATCCTTCTAGATTGGATCAATTCATTTCCAAAATTAGGGATGTCAAGTATATTTATTTCTATATTTTGAATATTTCTTACAGAAATTCCTTTAAGCAAACAGTGCAGACCCTGATGAGATCATGCTATGTCTCATCTGGGTCTACGCTGTTTTCTTAGGCCCTTTTTCTAGACACTAGGCATAAATGGGTTAAAATGAAATGTATAAAGGAAAAAGCAACCTACATAATTACCATACCTGTTTGTCCAAGTTCCCAGAAATAAACAATTTATTTGCTTAAAAATACATAATTCAAAGTGCATCATCACAACATAAAAATTTCTCAATTTCAGAACGATTTTGTAGTTGAGACTAGCCTAGTGGGTGTGGTCCTGAACGGCCTGTCTCACCTGAGTCACGTGCGCAACAAGTCTCACTTTGCCATGTGCCTAATACGGGGCCTAGGCGGGAACCTCAATGAGGGAGCAAGGGAGAACTTCGCAAAGGAGGTAGGGAGAAAGAAGACTGTTCCGGAATTGGAGACCTTGTTGACTTTAAGTCTCATGTGTATTATTACTTTTGATATATCCATAAATAGATCTCATGTCATAAACAATTTTCGAATAGAGAAGGCAGATATGTAACAAATGTATCAGCTATCCATTAGTATCTCGTGGTTTGAGCCTAGCTCTGGAAAAATGGGGCTAAATACATGAACGTAAAGTGTTTCCCTATATATGCCTGTGCAAACTGCACTGGCTAATCTGGGACGACACTTTACGCTCATGCATAAAGCCCCCTTGCGCCAGAGGATGGCTCATTTGTTCAAGTTTACATGCAGGGCTATAGATATCTTTTGGGGTATATTGGGTAATTCACCCCCTGTTTTTGACAACAATAGGGTTTTTGTAAATTCAATAGAGTTTGAGCAAAATATTTCACCCCCTACTTTTGAGCTTAATTGGGTTTTTCAACCCCGTTTTTTTAAACTCAATTGGGTAATTTAGGGAATGATACATATATATATATATATATATATATATATAATAAAAATCTACTTAGCCTTAGGTTACTATATCATTTATACAAATGGAATTCAAAAAGGTACCTGTACATAACAACAAACAATTTCTGAATTTCTGATCAAAGTTCATTCTATTTTTTGCGTTGAATAAGATTGAGTTCGTGAAAATCGCTGCACAATTGATGAAGTTATGGCTGTTCAAAGCGATGCACCCCGTTTAGGGTCATTTTGAGTCACCTTGAAAATGAAAGTATAAATCGGACGGGTCTACGAATAATTACAATAATACCCGAAAGATTGATAACCGCTGGAAAGACTGCCTTCTTTTCTTCATAGGACGGCTTATAAACTATCCGGTACATTTTTGTACAGAAAATAACCAGTCTAAAAATACGCCAGGTGTTTGTAAGAATTGCCTTTCGTGACGCAAGGTTTTTTACGGGAATTACGTTATTAAATTTGCGTTTGTGTACGCTTTATTTTGATTTTAATTACGTTTTTGGTTATTTTAATTGCGTAATAACGCAAATACGCTTGTTATCTATAGCCCTGTTACATGTGTACTATTTCATGTGTATCGTGTTGCCAGGTGTTCCACATGACCACGGAGATGCCGCCAGATTCCCGCCGACCTCTTGACACGTACTATGATGCTGACATGGGCCGCCTTGCTACATACAGCCTTGATGTGAGCATTCTTCTTAAACTATTGATATTTTACCTTTTTTAATCGCATGCCCCTAACTGGGATTGGGTTATAGGAATGTTCTTTACTCACGACTGAATTGTCAGTAAAACAATTATTGTTCACTAAATACCCTTTTGCTGCACCATGAAAGAACAAACCCATCACTTTTGAATACGGCTAGTATTGGCAGCTACTGTTCAATTTAACAAAAAGGGAACATTTGTTTACTTATCACATGTGTTCAATTGAATAAGCATCATCTTTCTTTGTTATCATCGACTAAATACCATCACTTTTCCTAAAAAGATTTTCAATGTTTATGCCCCTGGATCGAAAGATCGGGGTATATTGTTTTTGGCCTGTCTGTCAGTCATTCATTCATTCATTCATTGTGTGTGTCCCAAAACTTTAACCTCCGTTAAAATTTGGTCAAAAATTTTTTAATATTGAAGATAGCAACTTGATATTTAGCATGCATGTGTATCTCATGAAGCTGCACATTTTGAGTGGTGAAAGGTCAAGGTCATCCATTAAGGTCAAAAGTCAAAAAATACAATCCTAGGGAAGTAATAAGCTTTTAAAGGGAGATAATTTGTAAAACTGTCAAATGATGTATTGAAATTTTATTTCAAAGCGGCGCAATAGGGGGCATTGTGTTTCTTACAAACACATCTCTTGTTTCTTTTTAGTAAATTAATTCATAGGAAAAGCTTCTTTGCTGGGCTCCTTTTTGTGACAGTTTAGTTCTTTCTTTTTTTTACTATGTTTTGTATGTTCTGTTGAAAACGTAATAGTTTTATATTGTATGTTCAATTATTGAAGTTTCTCTGAGCGCTATTCTGGTCAGTCACCATCTAATGTTGTGTTCCTAAACAATTTACTTTAAAAACCACCTCTGAAAGTGCTTGGAGGAACCTACCAAACTGATTTTAAATTTTCATTGGGTAGACCTCGCACCAAAAACTTAAGATTATTTGATAGTGAAAAAAATTCCAAAGCAGCTCTTTTCCTTATATGACTTTAAAGAATACTTTTTTAAAATGTGGTGGTCATTTTCCAAAATTATTTTCATTTGTTTAAAAACATAGCTGGCAGGGGGGAAGGGTTGTTTTTCTTATATGACCATATTTTTTTTTAGCTCATCTGAGCACAACGTGCTCATGGTGAGCTTTTGTGATCGCCTTTTGTCCGTCGTTCTTTGTGCGTTGTGCGGCGTCAACATTTGCCTTGTTAACTCTCTAGAGGGCACATTTTTTGTCCAATCTTCATGAACTTTTGTCAGAAGATTGGTCTCAATGATATCTTGGATGAGTTCGAAAAATGGAAACGTTTGCTTGAAAAACATGGCTGTCAAGGGGCCGGGCATTTTTCCTTAAATGGCAATATATGGCTATAGTAAAATCTTGTTAATACTCTAGAGGCCACATTTATTGTCTGATCTTCATGAAACTTGGTTAGAAGATTCATCCTAATAATATCTTGGATGAGTTCGAAAATGATGCTGGTTGGTTGAAAAACATGGCCGCCAAGGGGCGGGGCATTTTTCCTTATATGGCTATAGTGAAACCTTGTTAACACTCTAGAGGCCACATTTATTTTCCGATCTTCATGAAACTTGGTCAGGAGATTTGCCCCAATGATATCTTGGATGAGTTCAAAAATGGTAACCTTTGCTTGAAAAACATGGCTGCCAAGGGGCGGGGCATTTTTCCTTATATGGCTATAGTAAAATCTTGTTAACACTCTAGAGGCCACATGTATTGTCCAATCTTCATGAAACTTGGTCAGAAGATTCATCCCAATAATATCTTGGACGAGTTCGAAAATGATGCCTGTTGGTAGAAAAAAATGGCCGCCAAGGGGCGGGGCATTTTTCCTTATATGGCCATAGTAAAACCTTGTTAACACTCTAGAGGCCACATTTATTGTCCAATCTTTATGAAATTTGGTCAGAAAATTTGTCTTATGGATATTTTGGATGAGTTTGAAAATGGTTATGTTTGATTGAAAAACAGGGCTGCCAAGGGGCGGGGCATTTTTCCTTATATGGCTATATAATGGCTATAGTAAAATCTTGTTAACACTCTAGAGGCCACATTTATAGTCCAATCTTCATGAAACTTGGTCAGAAGATTCATCCCAATAATATCTTGGACGAGTTAAAAAACGATGCCGGTTGGTTGAAAAACATTGCCACCACAGCGGCGGGGCATTTTTCCTTATATGGCTATAGTAAACCTTGTTAACACTCTAGAGGTCACATTTATTTTCCGATCATCATGAAACTTGGTCAGAAGATTTGTCCCAATCAAATCTTGGATGAGTTCGAAAATGGTTTTGGTTGCTTTAAAAACATGGCCACCAGGGGGCGGGGCATTTTTCCTTATATGGCTATATATGGCTATAGTAAAACCTTGTTAACACTCTAGAGGCCACATTTATTGTCCAGTCTTCATGCAATTTGGTCAGAAGATTGGTCTCAATGATATCTTGGATTAGTTTGAAAATAATTATGTTTGCTAGAAAAACATGGCTTCCAAGGGGCGGGGCAATTTTCCTTATATGGCTATAGTAAAATCTTGTTAACACTCTAGAGGCCACATTTACTGTCCGATCTTCATGAAACTTGGTCAGAAGATTCATCCTGATAATATCTTGGATGAGTTCGAAAATGATGCCGGTTGGTTGAAAAACATGGTTGCTAGGGGTGGGGCATTTTTCCTTTTATGGCTATAGTAAAACCTTGTTAACACTCTAGAAGCCACATTTATTTTCCGATCTTCATGAAACTTGGTCAGAAGATTTGTCCGAATAATATCTTGTTATCTCAGGTGAGCGACTTTTGGCCTTTCATGCCCTCTTGTTTAAAATCTGGCCAGCAATCTATGTTCAGATTTTTGAATTTCACTCAAATGATCCTTCGAGAAATGTGATATTTAACCCCCTGCATGCTGGGAAATTTGTCGTCTGCTAAAATGTTGTCTGCTGAATTTCTAAAATTAGCATTTTCTTCGATTTTTTTTCAATGAAAACTATCAGAAAAGCAAATAGTTTAGATCCTGATGAGACGCCATGTTCTGTGGCGTCTCATCTGGATCCAAACTGTTTGCAAAGGCCTTTCGGTACCAGCACTGAAAGAGTTAAATAACCAGTTGACTTAGTTGACTTTCCTGATTTTGTTAGTTGTCATTATGTGTTGTCTGCATTTCACTTTTAACATAATAATGTGAACTAGCTATAACATTTTAACATGCCATTATTGTTCTGCCAACTCAGGTGAGCGACCAGGGCCATCTTGACCCTCTTCTTATTGTTGTATTTATTAAGCTTATTGCAGTAGTTTGAACTCTTGCTCCTTTTACAGATTACAGCCTTTCATAATGGGGTATGTCAGAACACGCATGGGTTATAGTTACTGCTGCATATGTTATTCATAGTACAAGTTAAGTTATCTAGCCTGCCAGGCATTGTCATCTTTTTTATTTTAACTATGAATCCTGACTGCTAGGTTTATTTTAACCAATTGGAAGGAATTGGCGCAGATTTGCATTACAACTATTATCAAAGTTGCTAAATGACAATGCATGGCAATGACATTTTATCACATGGTGTATACATGGGCCTAGTTCTGGGAAAACAGGGCTTAATGCATGTGTGTAAAGTTTTGTCCTAGATTATCCTGATCAGTCTGCACAGGCAAATCAGGGACAACACTTCCCACCTAGACTTGATTTTTTTTTAGAAGAGACTTCCTATAAACAGAAAAATTATAAAAGCGGAAAGTAGTGTCACTTATTATTTTGTGCGTACTGCACCGGCTTATCTGGGACAATATTTTACGCAAATGCATTAAGCCGAGTTTTCCCAGAAAGCAGCTCAAATTATAAAGCCCTGCAATCAAGAAAAAAAACATTTTACATTTTAATATTAATTTGGAAATAGGAATATACTGGATCAGATTTTCTGGTTTTTATTGTGTTTTGTACAATGCTAAAACTTGTATTCCATAATATATTACTGCACTAACTGTAAATTCTAAATCTGAATCAATTGTTTTATGACTACTTTAATACAATATACTTTAAGTATCAAGATATTCATTTGATCAAATTAAATTAAATGCAAGTAAGTATTTGTTTTGGTGGAGTTACTGGTTTGGGGCACGTATATATGATACAGAATTCACAGATTTGTCTGAAATGATTTTAAAACAAACAAAGCATGGTTGCAATTAATAAATTGAGATTTGAAACGATGTTATTGCATACAATTTTTTCACAATACGTAAAGCAGTTTTAAGTTTAATTTTTAATCATCTAGTTGCCTATAGATTATATGATCCTCGTAAAATCAAATTTGTGTATTTAATTATGTGTAGGGTTATTTCATATTTTTATGCCCCTGGTAGGGTGGCATATAGCAGTTGAACTGTCCGTCAGTATGTCAGTCTGTCCGTCCGTCCGAAAACTTTAATGGTCATAACTTTTTTAATATTCAACATAGCAACTTGATATATGGCATGCATGTGCATCTCATGGAGCTGCACATTTTGAGTGGTGAAAGATGAAGGTTAAGGTCATCCTTCAAGGTCAAATGTCAAATTTATGGCGTCTGTCTGTCCATTTGAAAACTTTAACAATATTTAAGGTAGCAACTTGATATTTGCCATGCATGTGTATTTCATGGAGCTGAACATTTTGAGTGGTAAAAAGTGAAGGTCAAGATCATCCTTCAGGGTCAAATGTCAAATATATGAAGCTGTCCGTCCGAAAACTTTAACATTTGCGATAACTTTTTCAATATTGAAGATAGCAACTTGATATTTGGCATGCATGTGTATCTCATGGAGCTGAACATTTTGAGTGTTGAAAGGTGAAGATCAAGGTCATCCTTTCAGGTCAAGGTCAAAGGTCAAATTTTGCAATATTGAAGATTGCAAATCAATATTTGGCATTCATGCATATCTCATGGAGCATGCACATTTTGAAAGGTGAAATGTCAAGGTTAAGGTCATCCTTCAAAGTCAAAGGTCAAATGTATGGCTTTAAAGTGGCGCAGTAGGGGGCATTGTGTTTCATGAACACAGCTCTTGTTCTTGTTGACATGATCTTTGTTAGTTCTTTTGTATACACTGCACCTGCAGCACAAATGAGTAGCGTTCTGAGAATACTGGACGTATTTCATGTGTGTAAAGTGTCATCCCAGATAAGCCTGCGCAGTCCGCACAGGCTAATCAGGGATGACACTTTCCGCTTTATTGGTATTTTTAGTTTCAAGGAAGTCCCTTCTTACCGAAAATCAAGTTTAGTCGGAGTGTCATCCCTGATTAGCCTGTGCAGACTGCACAGGCTAATCTGGGATGACACTTTACGCACATGCATTAAGCCCAGTTTTCTCAGAACAAGGCCTAAATGATGGTTTCTATGCCAGTTAATTAAAAAGTTGTGTAGTTATTGATATAACTTTAGTCCATGCTACAATATATAGCTTTTCATATTAACATTTAATATATGAAGTATAGTTGAGCCTTTGTTAAAACATTGTAGTGCTAGTTTAGTAAGAAATTGTAACTATTTTAGAAAGGATTAAAGCCCCATGTTAGCTGAGATTTTTTTTTATAACCCACATGTTTATTTTTAATTTAAAAGTTGCTTCTGTGTTGTTTAGTTTACAATTATAATATAACAACTCTGTAACCATTTTTGGTGTTTTACACAGTTGTGTTCAAGTTGCCTTAAATCCCGCACATGGGTACATTATATGAGGTGTTTTACACAATTGTGTTTGATTGACATCAAAACTTTTTTTGCACATGGGTACATTATATTTGGGGTGTTTTACACAATTGTGTTAAATTAGCTTCAATCGCCCATTGGTACTTTATATGTGGTGTTTTACACAATTGTGTGTAAGTTGACTTCAAAACTTTTCTTGACATTGCTACATGTTTGTATGTTAGTTATGAGTATTCCATTGCTGCTACTTGAGCTAAGAAAACTTCTCATTTGTAGGGAAAACCAAGCTCTTTAAAAGGGCATATTGGCCAGGTATAGAATAAATCAGTGTGTCCATGTAGTTAACTTGTAACTTTAACACATATCTGTCTTTAGTGTTGAGAGTTTTTGAAACTTTTTAAATATTGTTGATGATGTATTTTTATTGAAAGTGTTTGGTCCTTATGTAAGACATATCTAAATCAACACAGTGTGGCATTTTATGAATGTGTTATGTGTATATGAGTCTTGTTCTGGGCTTAATGCATTTGCGTAAAGTGTCATCCCAGATCAGCCTGTGCAGTCTGCATTTTTCGTTTAAATGAAGTCTCTTCTTAGCAAAAATCCAATTTAGGCGGAAAGTGTCGTCCCTGATTAGCCTGTGCTGACTGCACAGGCTAGCAGACTGCACAGGCTAATCTGGGTAAACACTTTACGCACATGCATTTTGCCCAGTTTCATGAGAACAAGACACATATTGTAACAGACTGATATGTATTTGTAATAATGAATTTCCTTGTTTTGAATCTTCAATAAAAGAATATTTTTAATACAAGCTTTTAACAGGGTTTTGAAGTTAAATAATGGTAACAGGAAAATTGTTAGGACAATTATTTGTTAGTACAAATCAAATCTGTGGCTTCATTTCCAGTGAAATAAACTATATCAGCTGTGCTGTGATTATGATCAAAAATATGCAACTCATAATAATTAAATGTTCAATACATATGCTATTCATTACAGTCAAATGTATGAACTTTCAGAATGGCAATTTTGTTTTATTTTTAAATATAGCCAAATAAAGTGAATTATGATCAAATGTATGCAATTTAAGTACAGTCAGATGTATGCAATTTTAGTAATGTTGATACATACAAATTCAGTGTGATCAAATTTATGCAAATTAAACATGGTCAAAAGCAAACAATTGTCAATTGTATGCAATTTCAGTATAGTCAAAGGGATAACATTTCAGTTTAGTTAAATGTATACAATTTCAGAATGGTCAAATGTTTGCAATGTCTGCAATTTTGGTATGATCAGATACGTGCATTAAAAGTACAATAAAATGTATGCAATTTTAGTAGGGGGTATGCATACGAGCCTTGTTGTTGGAAAACTGTGCTTAATGCATGTGAGTTAAGTGTCCTCCCAGATTAGCCTGTGCATTCTGCACAGGTTAATCAGGGATGACACTTTCCGTTTAAACTGGATTTTTTTGTTTAGAAGTGACCTCTTTTAAAAGAAAAATTCAATAAAAGAGCAGGCTAATTGAGGACAACACTTTACGCACATGCATAAAGCCCAGTTTTTCTACAAGGAGGCTCAAATGTTCGCATTTTAGTATTGTGTATACATACAATTCCAGAACTCAGTGGACCTCACCCCAGAACATTTCAACAATAGCACCACTCTGCCAGTGATCCGGACCACGGACATTCAGCGGGCCATGGACTTCTTCTCCCCCTGGCTGGCCCCTGACAACAAGCAGCCCTTCATTCTTGTGGGGCCTGAGGGGTGCGGAAAGGGGTAAGTGTTGTGTTGCTGTCCCCTGACAACAAACAGCCGGCCTGAGGGGTATGGAATTGATAACAAACATCCCTTCATTGTGGTGGAGTCTGAGGAGTTCAAAAATAAACATATTTGTTATATGCTAAATTAAATTGACTCCCAACTTTTTTATGATTGTCACCCTCTGGAATTGTAGGAACCCTGTCATAAAGTAAACCAACCTGCTTCACACAAGTCAGGCATGGCATTAAGTGTAAACCTACTTAGGTGCATATTGGAAACACTTTAGTCTGTTTCCTGGGTAGAATTAGTATATGGTGTCTCCAGATCTGAAAGATGCGGCCAGAGTTAGTATTAAACCCAAAACCTACATCATTTAGTTTTAACCCATTAATATAGACATGGGATTTCCACACCACTTACGCTGCTTTTAGAAGCTTCCCCCACCAAGGTCATGGTGGTGAAACAGTAATATTGCTTATTTTGGACAGCTCTTGCATGAAAATAGGTCCTGTGCCACATTTGCACAGTCTGTTCAGGAGCTAACCTTGCTGCTATGAAGTTTCGCAAATTGTCTTGGTCTCATTGGTAGACAGTTCAGCTCCTGACCCGACTGCACAATGGCGCAGGCTGGTATGGAGCTGCGCTTGATGTATATTGGACCTATTTTTGCATCATGTGTCTTGTAATTTCTCTCCCCCTATCTTTCTATCACAGTGCGCAGGCTGGTCTGGAGTTTTGCTGGCAATAAGACCCATTTTCGCATGTCGGGGCTCATACTTCTTTATTACTTCCCCAGGATGATGCTGAAGCACTGTTTTGAGCAGCTGCGGTCCACCCAGGTGGCGGTGGTCCACTGTAGCGCGCAGACCAACCCCACACATGTGCTGCAGAAGCTGAGCCAGACCTGCATGGTGCTCAACACGAACACTGGAAGGGTCTACAGGCCCAAGGACTGCGAACGCCTGGTGCTCTACTTGAAGGACATAAATCTGCCAAAACCGGATAAGTGGGGAACTTGTCAGCTCATTGCTTTTTTGCAGCAGGTATAATTGATGTCTTTCTGTGTTATATTTTAAGAGCTTTGTAATTATTATTTTTATATTGTTATTGGCTAACGGCTATTTGTTGACTTAGATTTCTTTACCGTTTGTTTATTTAAATGTAAGTAAAGTTTGAAACCTTTTTTAGGAAACTTTGAACTTAGGAGTTAGAAATTGTTTAAATATTATAAGCGTACAAGAAAATATAGTTGTTCTAGCTTTAAAGATTTTGCATAGAGAGTCCCTGTTTTGTGCAAAATGTATCATTTAACTCTTTCAGTGCTGGAACCGAATTTTGAAGGCCTTTGCAAACAGTTTGGATCCAGATGAGACGCCACAGAACGTGGTGTCTCATCAGGAGCCAAACTGTTTGCTATCTAGTATTCTTTGAAAAGAAATGAAGAAAATGCTAATTTAAGAAATTCAGCAGACCACATTTAAGCAGACGACAAATTTCCCAGCATGCAAAGGGTTAAAGGCATTCACTAACATTTTGTGATCAAAACAACACTGATCTCCAACTTAGACTGTCCTCTCACACAGTCATCCCAGATTAGCCTGTGCAGTCTGCACAGGCTAATCTGGGACGACACTTTCCGCTTTTATGACATTTTTTGTTTAAATAAAGTCTCTTCTTAGCAAAAAATCCAATTTAGGCGGAAAGTGTCGTCCCTGATGACACTTTACGCACATGCATTAAGCCCAGTTTTCTCAAAACAAGACACAACGTTCCACTTAAAATTTCTAAATTTTAGAGGAATTTAAAGTATTTCTTAACCCACATCTCTTCTTTAAGGTGGTGACCTACAATGGTTTCTATGACAACAACCTGGAGTGGGTGGGCCTGGAGGGTGTACAGATTGTGGCCAGCATGAACGCAGGCTCGTCACTCGGCCGACATAAACTGACCCCACGCTTCACCTCCGTAGTGAGGATCTGTTCAATTGGGTGAGTGGATGATCAGTGGCAAAAATTGGCAAACTTTTGAGCGTCGCTCTGGGAAAAGGAGGTTTGATTCATTTGAGTCACGTTCTGAGAAAACTGGGCATAATGCATGTGCGTAAAGTGTCGTCCCAGATTAGCCTGTCAGTCCCCACAGGCTAATAAGGGACGACACTTTTTACTTTCATGTCATTTTTTGTTTAAATGAAGTCTCTTCTTAGCAAAAATCCAATTTAGGCGAAAAGTGTCGTCCCTGATTAGCCTGTGTGGACTGCATAGGCTAATCAGGGACAATACTTTACGCACATGCATTATGCCCAGTTTTCTCAGAACGCGACTCATTTGCGTAAAGTGTTGTCCCAGATTTCTTGTGCAGTCTGTACAGACTAATCAGGAACAACACTTTCTGCTTAAACTGGTTTTTTGCTAAGAAGATACTTGATATAAAAAAAAATTCCTTAAAAGCGAAAAAAGTTGTCCTTGATTAGCCTGTGTGTACTGCACAGGCTTATCTGGGACGACACTTTACGCACATGCATTATGCCCAGTTTTTTCAGAACAAAACTCATTTTTTCCTGTTCTACTCATTTCACAGTGGCAGACTCTGGTTATCAGTCAATGTGAGGTAGGCTGTCAGACACCTTGGCTGCTGAGCAACTCTTTAGCTTTGCAATGTCTGTGATTAATAAATGAGTCACTTTTTTGGTAAATAGGGCTTAATTCATATGCCTAAATTGTCGTCCCGGATTAGCCTATGCAGGGTCGATATGATATTTTTTAACCCTTTACCACTTAGATACGTATTTTGACGCATTTGTAGTCCCTTAGAAAGGTACATTTAATAAAATATCTTTCTTACTAAATTCAAGTTTCAAAGGCTTAATTTTCAACCCATAGGTACTGATTTGCAGCAAACAGCATAAAACCTTAACAGACTTTGAGTTACTTGCAGGCTGTTCTGGTTTTATGCTGTTTGCACGTAGTCATTTTGCATTTGCTTCTGTGTGGGAAAGGATGAAAGGAAGCCAAAATCCAGCGCACAGTCATTAAGCCCTGTTTTTCCAGAGCGAGGCTCAATTCATGTGAGTAAATAAAAAAAAAACACACACAAAAAACAACATCAAAATACGCATTCAACACTAGTTTTCTCAGCCCCAGCCCCCATGTTACCAGGTACCCGGACAGAGACCAGTTGCAGTCCATCTACAGCTCCTACCTGAAGCCCATCCTACAGCGCCAGCTATCACGCCACGCTGTCTGGGGCAATGCTTCCAAGATCCACGCCCTTGCTGGCTCCATGGTCCAGCTGTATGACGATGTAAGGGATCTTTAGTTAATTAGCAAAGCTCTGTGAAAAAGAGGGCTCATACCAATTGAGTCGTGTTCTAAGAAAACTGGGCATAATGCATGTGCGTAAAGTGTCGTCCCAGATTTGCCTGTGCAACCCGCACAGGCTAATCAGGGACGACACTTTCGGCTTTTATGGTATTTTTTGTCAAACTGAAGTCTCTTCTTAGAAAAAATCCAATTTAGGCGGACAGTGTTGTCACTGATTAGCCTTTGCGGACTGCACAGGCAAATCTGGGACGACACTTTACGCAAATGCATTAAGCCCAGCTTTCTCAGAACGCAACTCAATTGTTGAAAACATGTATTTTTGCATTTTGCTGTAGGATTTTTAAAGAAATTGTGAATTAAATATCCAAAAAAAGGATTTGCTTAAAGGACTTTGGTCAAAATTGTTTTTATGTAGGAGACTTTAAAAAAAAGTTATTGAGATATTGATTTAAAGGTACCATGATTTCACACTGGTTCTTAATAATGTATAATATTTGTAATCCGAAGCTTATACTGTTTATGTTTTAAAAAAGATAGAAAAAAGGAAATAAAAAATCCTCTAGTTTTTTTTAGCTCATCTATTTATTTTTTTTAAAGTATGAGCTATTGTCATCACCTTGGCGTCGGCGTCTGCGTCGGCGTCCGGTTAAGTTTTGCGTTTAGGTCCACTTTTCTCAGAAAGTATAAATGCTATTGCATTCAAACTTGGTACACTTACTTACTATCATGAGGGGACTGGGCAGGCAAAGTTAGATAACTCTGGCGTGCATTTTGACTGAATTATGTGCCCTTTTTATACTTAGAAAATTGAAAATTTTGGTTAAGTTTTGCGTTTAGGTCCACTTTTTTCAGAAAGTATCAATGCTATTGCATTCAAACTTGGAACACTTACTAACTATCATGAGGGGACTGGGCAGGCAAAGTTAGATAACTCTGGCGTGCATTTTCACAGAATTATGTGCCCTTTTTATACTTAAAAAATTGAAAATTTTGGTTAAGTTTTGTGTTTAGGTCCATTTTATTCCTTAAGTATCAAAGCTATTGCTTTCATACTTGAAACACTTACTAACTATCATAAGGGGACTGTGCAGGCAAAGTAATGTAACTCTGACTGGCATTTTGACAGAATTATGTGCCCTTTTTATTCTTAGAAATTTGAAAATTTGGTTATGTTTTGTGTTTAGGTCCACTTTATTCCTACAGTATCAAAGCTATTGCTTTCATACTTGCAACACTTATTAACTATCGTAAGGGGACTGTGCAGGCAAAGTTATGTATCTCTGACTGGCATTTGGACGGAATTATGGGCCCTTTATACTTATAAAATTGAAAGTTTGGTTAAGTTTTGTGTTTTGGTCCACTTTACCCCTAAAGTATCATAGATATTGCTTTCATACTTGGAACACTCGCAAACTATCATAAGGGTACAGTAAAAGGACAAGTTGCATAACTCTGGATGTCATTTTTACAGAATTATGGCCCTTTTTTGACGTAGTAACTTTGAATATATGGTTAAATTTTGTGTTTCGATCCACTTTACTTCCTAAGTATCAAGGCTATTGCTTCAAACTTCAAATACTTTCATGCTATCATGAGGTTACTGTACCTGGCAAGTTTAATTTTATCTTGACCTTTGAATGACCTTGACTCAAGGTCAAATTATTAAATTTTGCTAAAATTGCCATAACTTTTTTATTTATGATTAGATTTGATTGATACTATACCCCCCCACCCCACCCCCTCCCCAATTTTTTTTTTAAAACGGTTAAAAAACATAACTATTTATTTTGATTATTTTATGTTTGAAATACCGTCCAACCATCGCACCCAAGAATCCCCCCCTTCCCCCACCCGAATCCCCCCCCCCCCTAATTTTTTTTTTTTTTTTTTAAGATCATCTCACAAATTACCACCACACCCTCACACTATACCCCCCCCCCACCTCACCCCCCCCCCCCAATTTTTTTTTGAAACAGTTAAAAAACACAAATATTTATTTTTATTATTTTATGTTTGAAATACCGTCCAACCATTGCACCCAAGAATCCCCCCCCCCACCCCCCCACCCCCCGATTTTTTTTTCGCATTTTTGGAAGATAATGTAATAAATGTCCACACCCCCACACAATGCACCCCTCTTCACTCCACCCCTCCCTCCTTTGTGATTGAAAATGAGAGTCCCTTCACCTTTAAAAAGAAAAAAGATGAGCGGTCTGCACCCGCAAGGCGGTGCTCGTTTGTTTATTTAAAGTACAGTTAGCTTTTTAGCTCACCTGTCACAAAGTGACATGGTGAGCTTATGTGACCGTGTGATGTCCGCCGTCTGTTGTGTGTGTGTGCGTGCGTCCGTCAACAATTTGTTTGTGTAGACAGTAGAGGTCACAGTTTTCATCCAATCTTTATGAAATTTGGTTTGAATGTTTATCTTGATGACATCTGGGTTCGGATTTTATTTGGGTCATCTGGGGTCAAAAACTAGCTCACTAGATCAAAAACTAGGTCACAAAATAGGTAAAAATAATAGAAAACCTTGTGTAGACAATAGAGGTCGCAGTTTTCATCCAATCTTTACGAAATTTGGTCAGAATGTTAATCTTGATAAAATCTGGTTTGGGATTGTATTTGGGTCATCTGGGGTCAAAAACTAGGTCACTAGGTTAAATAATTGAAAAATCATCAACAATTTGTTTGTGTAGACAGTAGAGGTCACAGTTTTCATCCAATGTTTATGAAATTTGGTTTGAATGTTTATCTTGATGAAATCTGGGCTGGGATTGTATTTGGGTCATCTGGGGTCAAAAACTAGGTCACTAGGTCAAAAACTAGGTCAAATAATAGAAAAAACTTGTTTAGACAAAAGGGGTTGCAGTTTTCATCCAATCTTTATGAAATTTGGTCAGAATGTTTATCTTGATGAAATCTGAGTTGGGATTGTATTTGGGTCATCTTGGGTCAAAAACTAGGTCACTAGGTCAAATAATAGAAAAACCTTGTGTAGACAATAGAGGTCACAGTTTATATCCAATCTTCATGAAATTTGGTCAGAATGTTTGTCTTGATGAAATCTGGGTTGGGATTGTATTTGGGTCACCTGGGGTCAAAAACTAGGTCAATAGGTCAAATAATAGAAAAACCTTGTGTAGACAATAGAGGTCACAGTTTTCATCCAATCTTTATGAAATTTGGTCAGAATGTTTATCTTGAATAAAACTGAGTTGGGATTGTATTTGGTTAGTCAGGTGAGCGATTCAGGGCCATCATGGCCCTCATTTTTTGTATTTTGAAAGTCATTAAAAAAATTGTGTAAATTTTATAATACAGACTGGACAGATTCAAAATGACAATTTTTGCAGTTTTCCTATTTGATCAACTAATGTTACTTGACTTGATGTCTTTTAAGTATAATTATACTTTACACATAAATCCTTATATGATATATATTCATATTTCAGCTAAGGGCAAAGTTCACAGTTGATGACTACAGCCACTACCTGTTCACCCCTCGTGACCTCACAAACTGGGTCCTCAGTTTCCTTAGATACGACCTTGCAGGTGGGGCCAAAGACAATTCTGCTGACACGGTATTTGAGATATTTGCCTACGAAGCTCGTCGTTTGTTCCGTGACCGAATTGTGGGACAGGACGGCAAGAACAAGTTTGATAACATGCTGCAGAGCGTGATCCAAAGTGACTGGTCAGCAAATATCTTCGACAACTTAGATAGTAAGCTAATTCCAGAAATAAGAATTATAAAAATGAATATAAAAATACTAAGATAGTTTAAGAAAAACTGTATTTGTCACATTTTGTTTTGCAATGTCTGATCAATGATTGTTGCGTAAAAAATATTTATGTCCAATTTTAAAAACTGAATGTACAAACTGTGGTAAATAAGACAGAGTTTTGTTGATGTCCACATCTGAAATGCTTAATAAATAAAATACAATGAAAAACTATATGTCTATTAAGCAAATGACTTACAGAAAAGATACACAAATAAGACAGTCCCTATTCAAAATGTGCTTCATAAAATTCAGAGGAGTTCTTTGTGACCTGGGGTGCCCGCCACGACTCCACAGCACCCTCGTCGGCTGCAGGTGCCCCCCTGCCCCCCAGCGGTAAACCCCTCGGGAAACTGAGCGACGAAGACCTGAAGACCATCATTGAGAAAGGGATACGTCTTTATGGTATGTAGGATTTTGAAGAGATTGCCTTTCATAGACGCGTTTATGAAACTGTTGATGTTACTAGACAAGTTTAAACTGATGTTAGGAATACGATATGTGTCGTGTTCTGAGAAAACTGGGCATAATTCATGTGCGTAAAGTGTCATCCCATATTAGCCTGTGCAGTCCCCACAGGCTAATCAAGGACGACACTTTCCGCTTAAACTAGATTTTCGGTAAAAGGGGAATTCCTTTAAACAAAAAATACCATTAAAGCAGAAAGTGTCATCCCTGGGATGACACTTTACGCACATGCATTAAGCCCAGTTTTCTCAGAACGCGTCTCATATGGTCACAAAGAGTAATGCACATCAACAGATCACACATTTGCTGCAGTTTACCAGTAAATGAACATTTATCACTATGCCTTGTTGATTTTACTGGATTCTTTTTTTATGCCCCTGAAGGAGGGAATATAGTGATCCCACAGTCCGTCCGTCTGTCTTTCTGTCAGTCTGTCTGTCACACTTTACGTTTAGGTTTCGAAAAATGCTCATAACTTCTATGTCGCTTCAGATGTAACCTTCATATTTGGTATGCATGTGTATATGGACAAGGCCTTTCCATATGCACACAAATTTTGACCCCTGTGACCTTGACCTTGAACTTAGGGCCCGCGTTTAGGTTTAGGTTTAGAAAATAGCTCATAATTTCTATCAAAGCGTTTTTCAGGGGCATATGTCATCCTATGGAGACAGCTCTTGTTTATGAATAAAAGAGAATATTCTGGAATTTGCACTATGAACTTTTATTTACCAATAAAAAAACAACACAAGTGATCAAACCAAGTATCTCTTGGTCAATTATTTTCATTTACACCAATAAAAGACACTTTCCGCCTAAACTTTATTTTCGGTAAGGAGGGACTTCCTTTTAAACTTTAAATACCATAAGAGCAGAAAGTGTCGTCCCTGATAGCCTGTGCAGACTGCACAGGCTAATCTGGAATGACACTTTACGCACATGCATTCAGCCCAGTTTTCTCAGAACGCGGCTCAATTAATTACAAAACGATCTCAATCAAATTTACCAAAACAGACAGAAACTACATGGTCAAGCACAAAACGAGTGTTGTAGTAACAGTATGAGCATTAAATGTAACAATGCAAAGTGGACAATTTGATCGATTATATTGTGATTGTACAATTACAGAGCGTGACAATCGTGACCTTGACATCCTGATATTCCATGAGGTGCTGGATAACATCTCCCGTGTTGACAGGGTGCTCACGAAGCCTGGGGGCTCCCTACTTATGGCCGGGCGCAGTGGGGTCGGGCGCAGGACTGCAATCTGCCTGGTCGCCCATATGCACCAGATGAACCTGTTCACACCCAAGATTTCACGCGGATATACCATCAAGAACTTCAAGAATGATCTGAAAACAGTAGGATACATTATTGGCATTTAACATGGATAAGTAAACGCCAATTTACGACACAAACAGATTATGGGAACACCGGTTGAGGGCAGGTGTAAGTTGGGGACATTCATTTAGGCATGGGGGGGGGGCGGTATCCAAACATGATTTGTACGTAAATTGCTCTCCATATTATGTTCTCATGTTACAATGATTTATATCTTTCTTTTTCAGCTCACCTTAGCACATTGTGCTCATAGGGAGTTTTTAGGATAATGTGTTGTCAATCAGTCCGTCATTTAGTCTGCCCGTTAACTTTTTTCTTATTGCAACTTCTTCTACCGAATAGCTGGGCAGGTTTTAATGAAACTTGATAGGAATAATCCTTGGATGACCCTCTTTGTAATATATTCAAATTGATCTGATCCATTGCATATGTAGGTCACCAGAGCTAAAAATACATTTCAGAGTGAAAACAATCTTCTTCTCTGAAACCACAAGTACCAGGGCTTTTAAATATTTACAGTAACAGCGTCTTGTGGTCCTCTACTGAGTTTGTTGAAATCATACCCCTGGGGTAAAAACTGTACATATCCCAGGGATCAAAAACAAACAAATTATGGGAACACCTGTTCAGGGCAGGCATGATAAGAAGGCATTTATGAACATTGATAAGAATTTTAAATAAAATCACAATCCTTTATAAGAAGACGTTAATTATGAGAATGATTGGCTATACCTGTATTTGAGCATATGCATATCCGAAAATGCATATGCGAAAAGTTAGAACACTTTCTGTGTTTATTGTACTTTTTGTTTAAAGGAAGTCTTTTCTTCGAATATCCAGTCTAAGCAGAAAGTTTCGTCCCTAATTAGGACTGCGCAGGCTTATCTCGGACAACACTAAATGTTTATGCCTAAAGCCCAGTTTTTACAGAACAAGACTCATATTAATGACAAGAATGATTGGCTATACCTGTCTTTGTTTTTCAC
This sequence comes from Dreissena polymorpha, assembly GCF_020536995.1. NCBI lineage: Eukaryota > Metazoa > Mollusca > Bivalvia > Myida > Dreissenidae > Dreissena > Dreissena polymorpha. The sequence goes on along the minus strand of NC_068358.1, from coordinate 15,655,021 downwards.
TAGACATGTATTTCTGCCCCCCGCCCCATGTTCAGGTGATGCAGCAGGCCGGTATAGATGACTCCCAGGTGGTGTTACTGCTAGACATGTCTTTGTTTTTCTGCCCAGGCATGTATTTCTGTTCCCGCACTCCCCCCCCCCCCCCACACACACACTTCAGGTGATGCAGCAGGTGGATATATATGGCTCCCAGGTGGTGTTACATGTCTTTGTTTTCCTGCCCACGTTCAGGTGATGCAGCAGGCCGGTATAGATGGCTCACAGGTGGTGTTACTGCTGGAAGACTACCAGTTTGTGGACCCCACGTTCCTGGAGCTCATCAACTCCCTCCTGTCTGCGGGCGAGGTGCCCGGCCTCTACTCACCAGAGGAGCTCGAGCCCCTACTCACCCCATTGAGGGACATGGCCTCAGAGGCAGGGTTCAGGGGAACACTCATCAACTTCTTTGCTCAGAGTATGTTTCTTATGTTGATGACATTTTTATGCCCCCGGATCAAAAGATTGGGGGTATATTGTTTTTGGCCTGTCTGTCTGTCATTCATTCATTGTGTGTGTCCCAAAACGTTAACCTTGGTTAAAGTTTTGCAATAACTTTTGCATTATTGAAGATAGCAACTTGATATTTGGCATGCATGTGTATCTCATGGAGCTGCACATTTTGAGGGGTGAAGGGTCAAGGTCATCCTTCAAGGTCAAAGGTCAAATATTTGGCTTCAAAGCTGCGCAATAGGGGGCATTTTGTTTCTGACAAACACATCTCTTGTTCTCTTTAAGATGTGTTACTACTATTATTCTCTTTAGGATCGGTGGCTGAATATAGATTGGTTTTAATAAATTTATCACATACTTTATTAATTATTAAATTTCATTACGCTGTGATTACTGTAAACTATGTGATATGCAAATCAATAGTTAGTATCTAGATAATAACTGTTGAGCTGAAAATTATTGTGTAAAGGATTTCCCTGTGTTCAACTCAAAATGCAAGTTTTTATTTCTGGAAAAATATGTCTTATTGCTTGTAGGATTTCACTTGCAGATTTCCACTTAGGAGTATTCTAATGCATTTTGCCATATCTAGGGATCAAGATTAACCTTCACATCTGCCTGATCATGGACTGTACGAACAGCAAGTTCATATTGAACTGTGAGAGCAACCCGGCCCTGTACAAGGAGTGTGCTGTACAGTGGATGGAGGAGTGGAGTAGGGACAGCATGGTCAAGGTATGTGGCCAGGGCCTAGTGAAGTAGGGACAGCATGGTCAAGGTATGTGGTGTTCTGTACAGTGGATGGAGAAATGGAGTAGGGACAGCATGGTCAAGGTATGTGGTGTGCTGTACAGTGGATGGAGGAGTGGAGTAGGGACAGCATGGTCACGGTATGTGGCCAGGGCCTAGTGAAGTAGGGACAGCTTGGTCAAGGTATGTGTTGTGCTGTACAGTGGATGGAGAAATGGAGTAGGGACAGCATGGTCAAGGTTTGTGGTGTGCTATACAGTGGATGGAGGAGTGGAGTAGGGACAGCATGGTCAAGGTATGTGGTGTGCTGTACAGTGGATGGAGGAATAGTAGGGACAGCATGGTCAAGGTATGTGGTGTGCTGTACAGTGGATGGAGGAATGGAGTAGGGACAGCATGGTCAAGGTATGTGGTGTGCTGTACAGGGGATGGAGGAGTGGAGTATGGACAGCATGGTCAAGGTATGTGGTGTGCTGTACAGTGGATGGAGGAATGGAGTAGGGACAGCATGGTCAAGGTTTGTGGTGTGCTTAACAGTGGATGGAGGAATGGAGTAGGGACAGCATGGTCAAGGTATGTGGTGTGCTGTACAGTGGATGGAGGAATGGAGTAGGGACAGCATGGTCAAGGTATGTGGCCAGGGACCAGGAGTATGAAAGTTGAAAGTAAGTCAATGATAACAATGTTGGTAGGGGTTGAGAGTTAGTATTGCAGGGGTTAATATAGCATATACACGAAGGATAGTTCAACCTGTCATCAGACCACAATTGTCAGAATAAAATCGTCTAGCATAAAGATTTTGGTGTATTTCTTGCCTGCTGAATATATGGAAACATCCCATGGTATAATACAATTATCACTCTGGCCGCGCCATGAAAAAATGGGTCTTATATTTGTGTACATTGGAACAGTCTGGTCAGGAGCTACCCTGTCGGCTAATGAGACCTTTAAACCTTTTGTGACTTTATAGCAAATAGGGTGGCTGCTGACTAGACTGAAAAACTGCTGGAGCTACATTGGAAGCAAGACCCATTCTCTCATGAATATCATCAAGGCATATGGTTCTGGCTTTCTAAGCTTCTCTCAACAAACTTACTTTATTCAACACAAGCCTTCAAATCTCTATATTTCAGATTCCCTACATGCTTCTTACTCGGCCTCCCAAGATAGAAGGGGCCAGCATAGGGGAGAAGAAGAGCCACAAGAGGAAGTTGTCCGGCGGAGAGGAGCTACTGAAGGGGTTCCTGCAGGTGCACGAGTCTGTGGCTGCAGCCAACATGGGCGCCACCCCACGGCGCTACATCGCCTTCCTGAACACGTACCAGCAGGTGTACAGCAACAAGAAACGGCGCATTGAGAAGAGGCAGCATCATTTACAGGCAAGTATTGCATAGCCAGGTTGTAAATGTCATTGTTTAATCAGTACGTTTTGTTATAGATGAACCAGTTTATTGGGTTTTTGTGTTTCATGTATTTTTATTCCCTCGAAGGAGGGCATATAGTGATCACACTGTCCGTCCGTCTGTCTGTCTGTCACACTGTGCGTTTAGGTTTCTAAAATTGATCATAACTTCTATGTCCCTTCATATGTAACATTCATATTTGGTATCCATGTGTATATGGACAAGACATTTCCATATGCACACAAAATCTAACCCCTTTGACCTTGACCTTAAACTTTGGGTCCGCGTTTAGGTTTCAAAAAATGCGTTTAGGTTTCGAAAAATACTCATAATTTCTATCAAAGCGTTTATCAGGGGCATATATCATCTTATGGAGGCAGCTCTAGTTCTTCTTATATTTTTTTTGTATTTATGGGGTGCACGTGATAAGCGGTGAGTTATAGAAACACAAGACAGAAAATAAACAATCATATCTTTCTCTGTGATTGAATTAGTATATTGGGATGATGAAACAACAACTCAAAAGCATAAATTCTGCATGATATCACCATTATCAATTCAATCAAGGTAGATAATGAACGTTTTTTCATTCACACCAGGGTTCATGCAAAATGTTAATAAACCCCTATTACCATTGGTAGTGGGGGCTATATAGGAGTCACTTTGTCGGTTGTTCTGTCGGTCAGTCTGTCGGTCAGTCGGTCTGTCTGTCCCGAAAATTTCATCCGATCTTCACCAAACTTGGTCAGAAGTTGTATCTAGATGATGTCTAGGTTAAGTTTGAATATGGGTCATGCCGGGTCAAAAACTAGGTCACGGAGTCACTTAGTGCGGTTTAAACCCAAAGTTTGTTCATACCATAACTATGTCATTTATCATTAGATTTTAAAATGACATGGTACATTTGTTCACCATCATTGGACAGTGTGTAATGCAAAAGATGTATGTCGATATCTCCAAGGTCAAGGTCACACTTTGAGTTCAAAGGTCAAAAATGGCCATAAATGATCTTGTCCGGGCCATAACTATGTCATTCATTGTGAGATTTTAAAATTACTCGGTACATTTGTTCACAATCATTGGACGATGTGTCATGTGAAAGAATTACGTTGATATCTCCAAAGTCAAGGTCACACTTTGAGTTCAAGGGTCAAAAATGGCCATAAATGATCTTCTCTGGGCCATAGCTATGTCATTCATTGTGAGATTTAAAAATGACTCTGTACATTAATTTTGTTCACAGTCATTGGACGGCATGTCATGCGAAAGAATTCAAGAGTTTAAAGGTCAAAATGGCCATAAATGATAATGGCATAATTATTCTTAAAAATCGCCATAAATTAGCTTCTCTTGTTTTGTGAAGACAGGATGCAAAATATTCTGTGTCAATACAGCATGTAGGGTTATGCGTCACATCTCTGACAAAGCTCTAGTTATTTCCCATTTCAGTGATAATTTAACATTTACAGAAATAGTTTTATCCTGTCATGTATACAAAACCCTCTTAAGATACAAATGAGCGGTGCTCTGGAAAAACAGGGCTTAACGCATGTGTGTAATGTCACAGCCCAGATTAGCCTGTGCAGCCCATGCAGGCTAATCAAGGACAACACTTTTTTGCTTTTTATGCATTTGTATGCCCCCAGATCAAATGATCAGGGAGTATATTGTTTTTGGCATGTCTGTCATTCTGTCCCAAAACTTTAGCCTTGCTCATAAAATGAAAACTCTTGGGTCTATGTTCTTTAAACTTCACATGTGCATGCATATCATTGAGATTAACAATCAAACATGGCTTGAGGTCATTAGGTCAAAGGTCAATGACACAGTGACCTTTACATTCAAAACATAACCTTGTTTTCTCTAAAATAGCTGCTGTGCGGCTTCAAAGCGCAGTAGAAGGCATTGTGATTCACAAACACAGCTCTTGTTTGGTTTTTAAATTAAGTCTCTTCTAAAAAACAACCAGTCTAGGTGAAAAGTATTGTGCCTGATTAGCCTGTGCATGATATCACTGTTTGATTTCTATCCAGGCCGGCGTGGCCAAATTGAACGAGGCTAAGACGTTAGTGGATGAACTGAAACGTAAGGCTGGAGAGCAGAGTACACTGCTGGCAGAGAAACAGAGTGAGGCCGACCAGGCACTCTCAAAGATCACCGAGAGTATGCAGGTATATTTCAGTATATTGCAGCTGCTTTATGGAATACCTGGGCTTTAGTTTAAACCTATTTATTTTAGCTAGATTGCATTGATAGCCTAAGGCTTATATAAATGCTCTCGAGTCTGTTTCTTGGGCCTAGAACCAGTACTTGGTGTCTTTGGGGGAGATCTTAAGAACAGGAATGGGGAATTGCGAAATTCCAATTCTTACCTGGGCTTAATGCATGTGCATAAAGTTTTGTCCCTGACGACACTTTATGCACATGCAATAAGACCAGTTTTTTGCAGAGCAAGGCTCAATGGTTTAGATGGGTGGGGGTGAAGATGAAGGGTCAACATTTGTGAGGGTGTTATTGAGTGTTACTGGAATTTCCCAATTTGAACATGACAGTGAATATGATTGATTCTATGTCGTATGTGTTTATTTCTCGTGCATTGTTTCAAGGGTATGATTGCTCTTTTTTTCAGATGAATTCTTTCAGTAACAAGATAGTTTTGAAAATAGTAATAAACTTTACTTTCTCTATTATAAAGTGAAGATTTTTGGTGAACCTTATAAGGACAGTAGAGTATTTTCCACTCCTGAGGTTTTGCCAAAATCACCCTGAGTTAATGTTTGTATTTATTGTATTTAAACCTGAATTGGGTTTATTAAGATTGTGCCTTGTCCTCGGCAGCGCCAGTATACTTGAAGTTTTTTATAACAATCATTTGTGTCTTGTTCTGAGCAAACTGGGCTTAATGCATGTGTGTAAAGTGTCGTCCCAGATTAGCCTGTGCAGTCTGCACAGGCTAATCAGGGACAACACTTTCCTCTTAAACTAGATTTTCTGTAAAAAGGGACTTCCTTTAAACGAAAAATACCATAAAAGCGGACACATTTAAGACACATTTAAACTTCTCCAGCCTGACATCTTGCATTGTTACATAAATACATGACATTACAAATACCAGTACGTGTGTGTTCTTATCTCATAAGCAGAAAGATATATATTCAAAATCCAACATGGCCACCATTTCCTCCTTCCCAAAATGCCCATGAGCAGAGGAATGATAGAACTATTACAGATAAAAGTACTTGTGTTCTTATCTCATAAGTAGAAAGATATATATTCAAAATCCAACATGGCCACTATTTCCTCCTTCCCAGAATGCCCATGAGCAGAAGAACGAGATGGAGGTTCTGAAGCAGCAGGCGGCAGAAGAGAACAAAGTCCTCGACAAGAGGAAACGCGCCATAGACAAGGAACTCGCTGAAGTGGAACCACTTGTGCAATCAGCTCGTGCAGCAGTCGGGAACATCAAGACTGAGTCATTGTCTGAGATTCGGTCCCTTCGCGCCCCGCCGCCCGTAATTCGAGACATTCTGGAGGGAGTGTTGAGACTCATGGGCATCTTTGATACGTCCTGGGTCAGCATGAAGAGGTTAGCATAGGGACTGGTTGCTGATATTGACAGTTTGTTAGGAAATGAGCCTCACTATGTGAAAATGGGGGTTTAATCTATGTGCATAAAGTGTCGTTCCATATCAGCCGGTGCTGTCCGCACAGGCTAATCAGGGACGACACTTTCCGCCTTAACTGGAATTTGCGTAAAAGAGACCTTCATTAAACGAAAAATATCATTGAAATTGAAAGTGTTGTCCCTGATAAGCCTGTGCAGACTGCACAGGCTAATCTGGGATGATACTTTATGCACATGCATAAAAAACTTTTTACAGAGAAAAACTCAAATGTTATTCAAGGATTATTAACTCTTCCACACATGTCGATTTTGTATGATAAAGTCTGGAATGTTGTCCATTCATCAAGCTTGGACATCGCATGTTTAAAGTTTTTACCTATTTTAATACATAAGTGTACATGCATCTTTTAAATCTACATTTGAAGTATTTGTGATTTTGATGAATGGAAACTCATCCTTTTGACAATTGCTGGGTAGAAATTACAAACGTTCCATGTAAATTCCTGGATCAGCCTATTGGTAAGTTTCAGATTACCTAAAAAAATGCCCTAGAAGTGTATTGTTTGCCCAGCATTCAGTGCAAATCAATTTTTAAGGCTATTTCTGAACTGTTTAAAGATTCTTTAATTTGAATTCTTATTGAATAAAACATATTATAATAAACACTCCACACCTACCTAACTACCATGAATTTGGTCATATATATAACTTGGATGTTTCCAATATAAAATCAACTAAAACCAAATCTGTATAAATATTGCAATAATTATCAATATATGAATATCAACTCCTAGAAAAAATAGTCTTTCCTAGAGGGTTTGAAAATACAAGACATTAGTTTATGTTGGACAAAACCAAATTTGTGAGTTTAAATGTTAAGTTTCAAACTTCCTTAGTTGTACCCTCCCTTAAAGACATGATTTTATGTTCAGTTTCCTGGCAAAGCGTGGTGTCAAGGAGGAGATTCAAACGTTTGATGCCCGAAACATCTCGTCAGATATCCGAGAGAGTGTCGAGGAACTTCTAAAAAAGAATAAGGATTCTTTTGATATCAAGGTAACACCCTCTACAGAGATTTATGAAATCTTGATTAACATTAAGAAAATTTAACAATTTTGAGAAAACTGTTCAAAGCATGTGCATTATTAAGACAGTGTTGTCCCAGATTAGCCTGTGCAACACTTTATCATACCACCGTATTGATATCTGCCTGATACAACGTTGCCTGATATATTTTTTTATATCATGGTCAACAGGAAGTTCTTATATTAGTCATGTGTGGAGGATGGTCGTATTACTCGGAATCAATTTTAAAGTAATCGTTTTTAGTAAAATCAAATCAGATTCAACGAAACAAACAATATGATACCAAGATGTAATATATTATAAACACAAAATGCAACACAAACAGCAAAAAACATTATTTACAAATATTAACCGCTCGCGCTCATGACGTCATTATAAACAAGTCAAACGACAAAATTCATATTATTTCCCGCTAAAACTGCAGCTTTTCAGCAATTTTTTTCATTATTCTTTAAAATCAAAGACGTTGAGGTATGATCAACAGAAAAACAAGCCTCCCCGTTATAAGCCTTGCCTGATATATTACAAAAAGATCAGGCAGAAACCTATTATTCTCTATTGATGCACTTGCATTAAGCTCAGTTTTCTCAGAACAAAACTCATTATGTATACTCAGAAGTTTACAGTTCAGGGTACTTTGTTACTTTATTTCACTGGAATAAAGCTATTGCAAAAAGAATGAAATCAATCACTCAGAATAAATGCCGAGCTGTGTTAAAAGAACATGTAAGAAAAAGAAACTAGAGCATTCATTGAGGATGACAAATATTCCCGCATTGGCTCCTTTCAAGCAGGCGCAAAACTTGAGTATTTGTAAGATTAATCTCAAAGTTTGCTGTTTGCTACTTCACATTGATCACAGACAAAGACATCATCACACACAAAGACAAAAAGCTTTACAATTATTTATTAAATCAAAAAGGGATGTTTAAGGGCACATAAATCCATTACAGAATGCCCGTAGAGCATCTGTGGCTGCTGAGCCGCTGTGTGCCTGGGTCACGGCCAATGTTCAGTACTCATACGTCCTGGAGAAGATTGAACCGCTGGAAAAGGAGCAGAACGAACTGAAGAGGTACAATACCACATTATAAGGACAAACTAATTGAACTGCTCTCTGGAAAAAATGGGGTTTAATTAATGTGCGTGAAGTGTTGTCCCAGATAAGACTGTGCTGTCCACACAGGGTACAGGACGACACTTTCTGCTTTTATGGAATTTAAATATGAAAGGAAGTATCTTTAAAACTAAAATCCAGTCTAGGCTGAAAGTGTTGTCCCTGATAAGCCTGTGCAGACTGCACAGACTAAAAAAGGACAACACTTTCCACTTTTATAGTACTTTTTGTTAAAAGGAAGTTTCTTATTAACAAAAATCTAGTTTAAGCGGAAAGTGTTGTCCCTGCTTAGCCTGTGCAGACTGCACAGACTAATCTGGGACAATACTTTGTGCTTATGCATAAAGCCCTGTTTTTCCCGAGCTCAATTAAATTGTTGTTTATGGGTAGAGATGTCCTGAATTTAATTTATGGTCTGGTTACAATTTTATTTCTCCCTATGGAGGGCATATATTTTTTTATCAAGGATATTCAAATTGTCTCAAATGGGAGATATGTATTTTAGATCATTTTCATCATTTGCATGGCTTTAAAATTAATTATTGTATAATTCAGATAATTAAATAGCTTGTTATACAGCTAGTTAAATTTTGTGATAGTTATTTCCATAAAATTCAGGTAAAAACAATCCCATGCGTTGATTTTCATTATTTGCCCCTTAGAATAAAAAATTTGTTTAATAGTTTGATTTTTTGTCCAGAAATTTGTAAGTGAGCAATTCAGAATTTATAAATTGAACCTTGTTGTGGGTAAACTGGGCTTAATGCATGAAATAAAGTGTTGTCCCAGATTAGCCTGTGCAGCCTGGATTTTTCCTAAGAAGAGACTTCCTTTAAAAGGAAAATCCCATCTAAGTAGAAAGTTTTGTCCCAGATTAGCCCATGCGGACTTCAAAGGCTAATCTGAGATGTCACTTGATGCACATGCATTAAGCCCAGTTTTCCCAGAATGAGGCTCAATTGTTTATATGTTGTAGGAATCTGCAAAAGGCGGAGGCTCGAATGGAGAAACTGAGTCGAGCCCTTGACGAGGTGGACCAGAAGGTGGCGTCATACCGACACCGCTTTGAGACTCTGACCAAGGAGGCAGCCGAACTGAAGATTAAGCTAGACAAAGAGAATGAGACCATTCAAGCAGCTGAAATGCTTGTGACAAAACTGGACGGGGAATACCAGAGATGGAGTAGTCAGGTGGGAGTTTGTGCTTTTAAGTTTGTTATCCCCAGTTAAGTAATGGGCCTCATTCTGGTAAAACTGGGCTGAAAGCATGTGCACGTAGTGCAGTCAGCACAGGCTAATCAGGGACGACACTTTTCGCCTGGACTGGAAGAGACTTCTTTTAAATGTAAAAAACATAAAATTGGAAAGTGTTGTCCCTGATTAGCCTGTGTGGAATTTTTACAGGCTAATCTGGGACGACACATTTATATTGGGAAAATGGAAAACTGTGTGTCTGCTATTTTTATCATCCTATGTGAAAACTGACAGAAACTTTAAAACTTTATTATTGTTACTTAACATTAAATACTACATAAGATATTGCCTTGATATGATTGATGTATTTGTTAATAAAGCGGCAACTGAAAGTTCGAATGCAAACAACGGAGGTGCTTTTTTGTTTTAGGTGGGAGAACTCGACCAGGAGCTAAAAGAGCTGCCAAAGCGTGTTCTGATTGCCGCTGGGTTTGTAGCGTACCTGTCCCAGGCCCCTGAAGATGAGCGCCTCTCGTGCCTCAAGGGCTGGTGCGAGGCCCTCAACATCCACTCGTTTGAGATGAGGCGTTTCCTGTGCACGGAGAGCGAGCAGCTGATCTGGAAGTCGGAGGGTCTGCCTTCGGATGATCTCTCGGTTGAGAACGCTATTGTCATCCTTCAGGTATGCTGGGCAGTGTATGGTACTGAGCTGTTATATGGGAAAACGGGGTTTAAAGCATGTGTGATCCACACACAAGACACTTTGCGCTTTTATAGTAGAGATAAACCATGTTAAGCTGAAAGTGTTGTTTCTGATAATCCTGTACAGGCTAATCTGGGACAAAACTTACGGAAATTTCCTTAAACCCTGTTTTCTTAGAGCAAGGCTGGTATGCTGTAACATAGGGAAAGAATAATCTGCACTTTACATATGTGTGTTTGTTTGCTTTACAATATTTATAAAATATAACTGTATATAAAAGTATATAACTATGTATCAAATGTTTTACTGTTACTTTAACTACATAGAAGTAATCATTTAATTGCTTATGTGACATCTTGAAAGAACTGCCTAAGCTCTCATTCTTGCATGTTGCTTGAAGACGCATTGATAACACGTCGTATACCATGATATGAGTCGCGTTCTGAGAAAACTGGGCATAATGCATGTGCATAAAGTGTTGTCCCAGATTAGCCTGTGCAGTCCGCACAGGCTAATCAGGGACAACACTTTCCGCCTAAACTTGATTTTTGGTAAGGAGGGACTTCCTTGAAACTAAAAATACCACAAATGTGGAAAGTGTCGTCCGTGATTAGCCTGTGCAGTCCGCACAGGCTAATCTGGGATGACACTTAAAGCACATGCATTATGCCCAGTTTTCTCAGAACAAGGCTCATGTGTACATGTATGTACAGTAACATGCCTTTGATGTGTATTGATGATGTGTAATCTACTGTTTGCTTTGAACGTTTTTTGTCAGTGTTCATACAGTTATAATTGCATGTTAACAATATGGAATTATACAGTTTTGTAAGACAGTTCTGGTCTTCTAAGTACATATGTACCGGTTAGTGACAGAAAAGTGCATGTGTACTGGTTAAGTATGAGCCGAGTTATGCAAAAATGGGTCTCATGTCATTTTGCGGCCAGCCAAACTCCAGACTGGTCTGCACATTCAGGCAGTCTGGTGAGGAGCTTCCCTGTCGGCTGTAAAGTCATGAAAGGTTTCCTGGTCTTATAAATGGACAGGGTAGCTCCAGACCAGACTGCACAAAAGAGCCGGCTTGTCTGGAGCTATGCTTGCCGCATATGGCATTAGACCCATATTTGCATTCATATAAGGAATGGCATGCACAGCTTGGGCCTTGTTGTGAAACCTGCATGAGTTTCTACATGCAAAAGATCCATTATACATAATTGAAAATTAATATAAAGAATTTTTGAAGGTGTAATGATTATGGAACCATTTTTTTAAAGATTTACAATATTGATTTGTTGCTGCTTTTTTATTAATTGAATGGTCATGTATAAAATAAAAGTGATAGATTGCAAAAAAATATTTTTATTGGAATTTAGGGCACCTGTTATCATTCATGGATAACACAACTTGCAGTTGTTTATGAATGTTAAAAAATAAAATTCCTACAAGGAAATTAAAGTTAAGATGGAAATTGCATGGTGAATAAGCATGAACGTGTACAATTTCAATTAACCTGGAAAATGTCAGTTTTTTGCAGCAGTCAATGAATATCAAGTTCGTAAGTTACTAATAGCCCCTATACTGTGATCCAGATAACTGATTTGGCCGCAGGGGTAAGCCATATTGTGGTTTTTGTCCCATGTTTTTTACACCCCAACTCTCTGCATTTTGTGTTTTCCCAGTCTTTGAACCATTGCATATGTTTCTTGTTCACTTCACCTGCTTGATATTGCAGCAAATTAAGCACTGCTTTTAAAGCACCTTCCTACACTATTTCAGCATTGTTATTATTATTTTTATATTTTTATGCCCCCGGTAGGGTGGCATATAGCAGTTGAACTGTCCGTCAGTATGTCAGTCCGTCCGTCCGTCCGAAAAAAAAACCTTTTAGCGTTGGTCATATTGAAGATAGCAACTTAATATTTGGCATGCATGTGTATCTCATGAAGCTGCACATTTTGAGTGGTGGAAGTTCAAGGTCAAGGTCATCCTTCAAGGTGAAAAAATAAATAAAAATATTTCAAAGCGGCGCAGTAGGGGGCATTGTGTTTCTGACGAACACATCTCTTGTTTATTATCATTATTATTATTGTCCCCTACGGATGAAACCGGAGGGGACTTAAGGTTTGCGCTCTGTCTGTCAGTCATTCTGTCAGTCCGTCAGTCTGTTACACTTTTGTGGATCCTGCGATAACTTTAAAAGTTCTTCATATTTTTTCATGAAACATGGATCGAAGGCAATATGGAGATTATGCACGTCATTTCATTTTGTTGCTACATCAAGAATTCTGGTTGCTATGGCAACAAATATATATATTAAAAATCTGACAATGGTGGAGTTTCACTGGTAGGGGACCATATTATTGCTTGGCAATCTCTTGTTTATTATTATATTTTTAGCTCATCTATTTTTTGAAAAAAAATTATGAGCTATTGTCATCACCTTGGCGTCGGCGTCCGGTTAAGTTTTGCGTTTAGGTCCACTTTTCTCAGAAAGTATCAATGCTATTGCATTCAAACTTGGTACACTTACTTACTATCATGAGGGGACTGGGCAGGCAAAGTTAGATAACTCTGGCGTGCATTTTGACAGAATTATGTGCCCTTTTTATACTTAGAAAATTGAAAATTTTGGTGAAGTTTTGTGTTTAGGTCCATTTTATTCCTTAAGTATCAAAGCTATTGCTTTCATACTTACAACGCTTACTAACTATCATAAGGGGACTGTGCAGGCAAAGTTATGTAACTCTGACTGGCATTTTGACAGAGTTATGTGCCCTTTTTATACTTAGAAAATTGAAAATTTGGTTAAGTTTTGTGTTTAGGTCCACTTTATTCCTACAGTATCAAAGCTATTGCTTTCATACTTGCAACACTTATTAACTATCATAAGGGGACTTTGCAGGCAAAGTTATGTAACTCTGATTGGCATTTGGACGGAATTATGGCCCTTTATACTTAGAAAATTGAAAATTAGGTTAAGTTTTGTGTTTTGGTCCACTTTACCCCTAAAGTATCATAGATATTGCTTTCATACTTGGAACACTCGCAAACTATCATAAGGGTACAGTAAAAGGACAAGTTGCATAACTCTGGTTGTCATTTTTACGGAATTATGGCCCTTTTTTGACTTAGTAACTTTAAATATATGGTTAAATTTTGTGTTTCGATCCGCTTTACTTCTAAAGTATCAAGGCTATTGCTTTCAAACTTCAAATACTTTCATGCTATCATGAGGTTACTGTACCTGGCAAGTTGAATTTTACCTTGACCTTTGAATGACCTTGACTCTCAAGGTAAAATTATTAAATTTTGCTAAAATTGCCATAACTTCTTAATTTATTATTAGATTTGATTGATACTTTGACAAAACTACTCTTACCTGACATACCACAATAGACTCCACCCAAACCATCCCCCGTGCCTCCCCCCCCTCCCCCCCTTCGAATCCCCCCTCCTATTTTTTTTTTTTTTTTTTTTTTTTTATAGATCATCTCACAAATGACCACCACACACTCACACTATACTCCCCCCCCCCCCCCCCCCACCCCACCCCCCACCCAATTTTTTTTTTTGAAACGGTTAAAAAACACAAATATTTATTTTTATTATTTTATTTTTGAAATACCGTCCAACCATCGCACCCAAGAATCCCCTCAACCCCCCCCCCCTCCCCCGAAAAAAACATTTTTTGCATTTTTTTTCCGCATTTTTGGGAAATAATGTAATAAATGTCCACACCACCACACTATACACCCCTCTTCACTCCACCCCTCCCTCCTTTGTGATTGAAACTGAGAGTCCCTTCACCTTTAAAAAGAAAATAGATGAGCGGTCTGCACCCGCAAGGCGGTGCTCTTGTTGATAATATCATCACTTTTTAGTTTAATGTAGCAGATTATGACAATAGCAACACAACAGCCATGAAAATAATGATTAGTTAGGGGAATAATGCATTTCTATAAAAATTTCAAATTCAGTTTAATTCAAGCAGCAGTTAATTGTATCATACCCATAGTTTTGAAATGTAGTTTCTTTTCTTGTATCACAGATTGCAGTCTTCATTCGGAGCAAGTCGGATGGGTCCATAAAACAATTGCAATAAAATATTCTCACCTTTCCTTATAATGTACCAGTTTATTTTATTAGCTCGACTGTTTTCGGAGAAAACCCGAGGTATCGTCATAGCCAGCTTGTCGTGTCCGTCGTTGTGTCATCCGCGTCGTGCTAAAACCATTACATTTTGTCAAGGTTTTGAACATTGGCTCTAAAATCTAAGGACTTCAACCTACAACTTTGAAACTTGGTATGTTGCTGCACATTGATTAGTTCTACATGCCACACCCATTTTTTGGTCACTAGGTCAAAGGTCAAGGTCACTGTGACCAAAAAAAAAGAAGCTTTCATTTATTTACAACTGCACCCGCAGCCAAGCGTGGAACCCGTTATGCGGTGCTCTTGTTGGACTTACGAAATACTCACTACAATATTCAATATTAACAGGTCTATTATGCCCGACAGGTGATTCTATAAGTGTTTTGCTATTTTAGATAGTAATTTCAAAAGTTGCTATTTAATGGGGTTTTTTTGTGCTTCTTTTAGAACATTTGTCGTCATGCACCATTCATTGAGTAATGTACAGACATGTAGCCTCTATTTGTTTACCATATTTTGTACATTTTTGTTTCCCCTTGATATTATCTTAATTGCTGATATTTATGGTGATATCCTTTACTCAAAATTATTAGAATTACTTTCTACCCAAAGACCATGTTATTCCTTAAACAATTATAGGTTCCAGATTTCATTAATATGTTTGACTTCATAGACCGTTTTATGATACATTGCACTGCAAATTTGAATTGAAATACAATTTGCATTGAAGCTGACATACTTTTCACCACTATCTATGATTTTTTTACTGCAGTTATTGTATTTTTTGCATAACTTTCACATGCCCTTCACTTTAGCAAAATATTTTTGTATTAGCTTAAGATTTGAAGCTCCTAAATTCAATTGTAACTTGAGGTCTTTGATAAGACTGCACCCTGAGCTTTTGATGGGTTTCCTTTGAGGCTTGATGCAGAATTATGCTCAGTCATGAGAGGCTTGATGCAGAATTATGCTCAGTCATGAGAGGCTTGATGCAGAATTATGCTCAGTCATGAGAGGCTTGATGCAGAATTATGCTCAGTCATGAGAGGCTTGATGCACAAAATGCTTAATAAAATCAATCATCATACTGCAAAAATGTTGACATGGTACAAGTCTGCCCTTGTTGTCTGCAGACTTGATTACAATAACTCAGTGGATAACTCAAGACATTTTTAAGTATAATTGTGTAGACACTGGATGTCTAGTTTAAACCTATTCATTTTAGCTCGATTGCATCGAAAGCCTCAGGCTTATAGAAACGCTCTCGGGTCTGTTTCCTTGGCCTATAACAAGTACTTGGTGTCTTTGAGGAAGACCTAAAGAATGCTCCCCGTGTGAGGATCAACCCGTGACCTCCCGATCTCTATGTCCACACCTTATCCATTATGCCACGGCGAACTGGATGTTTACTGATTGATTATCATAGTGTCCCGCTTAAACTTCACTAAATGTTTTTTGCAAATGTTTCCATTTGACCTGAAAATATAATGACATGTATGGCATTGTAATTTGTGCTCTTTATTAGTTGGTCTCTTGTAAAACGGGGCTTAAATCATATGCATAAAGTATTATCTGAGATTAGCTTGTGAAGTGCGCACACTGCACAGGCTGATCTGGAACGATACTTTACGCATGAATGCATTAAGCCTGGTTTTCCCAGAATGCAGCTCATATATAAGACAGTCTCTTGCAAATGGGGTTTGTTGTGTGTTGTATGCTGTGTGTTGTTATCCCCCGCCATAGGCGGAGGGATATTGTTTTGGCGTTGTCCGTCCGTCTTTCCGTCCGTCTGTCCGGAGCCATATCTTGGAAGTGCTTTGGCGGATTTCATTGAAACTTGGTACGAGTATATATATGGATGCACGCCAAATGGCATTGTACACCATCCGTTAAGAACGAAGTTATGGCCCTTTTTATCTTGAAAAAATGCTTTTTGTGCATGTCTGGAGCCCTATCTTGGAAGTGCTTTGGCAGATTTCATTTAAAATTGGTATGAGTATATATATGGAAAACAGGATGGTGCACGCCAAATGGCATTGTTCACCATCTGTTAATAACAGAGTTATGGCCCTTTGTATCATGAAAACATGCTTTTTTAGTGTCAAATATAACACTTTTGTGTCCAGAAGCATATTGGCAGGGGATATCAATTCAATGAAATTGCTTGTTTTCATTATATCATATACTTGTATATTGCTGATGTGCAGTGTTGTGTTTTATTGACAATGCAGTGTGCTTATTTTTATGGTAATTTTCCGCCAATGTTCATGGACATAATTTCATTTGACTGTTTATGAAACTTGATATCATTAGATTCTGTAGATTTATGACCTTTTTTTTAATCTTCAATCTTTATGCAAGCCATACATTTTTTGTAAAATGACCCTAAATCAAATGAAGGTATATTTCTTCAAATTTTATACTGTGTTGTAATCAAAATACAAACAATTTGATTGCCTTAATTAAAGCATGTTAAGTGTGGAGCTACTGTTGTATTTAATACTCAATGGTAATCTTCCATAACCTGATAATCTTTTATAATGAAGGTCAATTAAAGACATAATTTAAAATCAGGTCATACATCAACTGTTAGAAGGTCAGTAGGTCAATAATGCTACTAGCTTGGGTAATGGCAAGAAAACTTTATTTTAACCCTTTGCATGCTGGGAAATTTGTCGTCTGCTAAAATGTAGTCTGCTGAATTTCTAAAATTAGCATTTCTGCGATTTCTTTCAAAGAAGACTATCAGAATAACAAACAGTTTGGATCCTGATAAGACGCCACGTTCTGTGGTGTCTCATCTGGATCCAAACTGTTTGCAAAGGCCTTTAAAATTCGGTTCCAGCACTGAAAGAGTTAAGTCAGTGTTTATTTTACAGATGACTATCAAGTATCCCAGCATTTGAAGAAATCAAGCATTCCACGTTTGTTTTATTTCTTATAAATGATGATCTTTTTGCATACATATGTGTGTAAACGAAATGAGCATGTTGTCAAAATGTTATGTAAATTCTACTTGATAATTCTACTTTATATTACACATTTTTTTGTGTACAAGGTTTAAAGCGATGAACAATTATATACTGGGTAGATTTGTTTTTATTCCATTGGTTACAAATTTCAGAGCACCTTGCGGCCATTCCTTGTTGACCCATCATCAAGGGCAACAGACTGGTTGAAGGCTCATTTGAAGGACACCAGACTGGAAGTGATTAACCAGCAGGTGGGTAGACTGGTTTGAAGTCCACCTTCTTGAGGAGATTAGACTGGTTACCATCATTTCAATCCATGTTATGTGGATTGATTGAAATATTTTTATTTTATGGTTTTAATTGGCTATTATCTTCTCTTCTTTTTGTCATTTTTTTCCCTGTATATAACACTTATAATGACAAATTGTGTAGAAAATTGCACTGTTAATCATTGAGTTACTAATAATTGATTAAGATCTAGAAGGGGTTTACTTTGGTTGTTATAGTAATCAGGAGTGAGGCAACCTCTCTAGTGTTTGAATAGAAATGTGAAATCACCTACCAGTCAAGCATCT
This sequence comes from Dreissena polymorpha, assembly GCF_020536995.1. Classification (NCBI taxonomy): domain Eukaryota; kingdom Metazoa; phylum Mollusca; class Bivalvia; order Myida; family Dreissenidae; genus Dreissena; species Dreissena polymorpha. The sequence continues at coordinate 15,636,955 of NC_068358.1, read as the reverse complement.
ATAGGGACTTCAATTCTACAATTTGAACCAATAGCCCTAGATCATAGATGGGTAGTTAGTTATCAGTGATCACAAAGTAATATGAATATCAAAATTCCAAAATTGAGTTATTTGATTATCTGACAAAGACATACATTGGTTGAAGATTTTGACTTTGAAATTTTATTATAATAGGCATATTTATATTTACAAATAAGTGCCAAAAAAGTTACAACTTATGCATTTTATTTATATGATTACATTATTCTGTAATATTGGTTTATAGGATGCCAACTTCAGTACAGCCCTAGAGCTGGCAGTCAGGTTTGGCAAGACGTTGATCATACAGGAAGTAGATGGGGTAGAACCAGTTCTGTACCCACTGCTTAGAGGGGACCTTGTCTCGCAAGGTAACACATCGATCATTGAACGCCAGGGCCCTGTCTATAAGAAATATTAGTACAAATTTGTATTTAAAACTGAATTTTAGTACAAATTTGTATTTAAATCTGAATTTTTAGCCAACAACAAATAAACTTTTATGATCAATATGTTTCTTTAATAAGACATGATGTATGTGAAATATTGAGAGGACATCAATAGAATTACTGAAGTTAAGTAATCATAGAGATAATTGTTTTTCATTATTTTATTGCTATGATACTTATATATTGTCTGACAATGTTTAAGAAGCTTGGCTATAGAAGGTACTGTTTGCTGTCTGTGCACATATTATTACTATCTTGTTGTAACCTTCTGGCTCATATTATGTTTTTCATGCTGGAAGTGGATGAGGTAGAACCAGTACTATATTAGTCTGTCTCTGGGAAAGCCTGGCTTAATGTATATGTGTTAAGAATCGTCCCAGATTTGCCTTTGCAGTCTTCAAATTTTCTGAAGTGGCATGCCTGATAAGCCTTTGTTGACTGTCTCTAGGACAATTCAGCTACGATGCTTTCCGCATATATGCAGTAAGCCCGGTTTCCCAGATACTGGCTCATATACTGCCAAAAGAAGGCATCTTGTGTCTCAAGGTTATATGTGATGGATGAGTTTTTAGAAACTTATGATGTGTGACGCTTGTTTAGATCTATGTGGATGACCAGTTAAACCATCTGAAGATGAAGAAAGTATCACTTTTTCCATTTTTATTTTCAGGCAAAAACATTTTGACTTTGTTGGGTCCAGTTATATGATATAATATTCAAACTTGTCCATGTGCCCCACAGGCCCGAGATTCGTTGTTCAGATTGGTGAGAAGACTATCGACTACAATGAGGAGTTCCGTCTGTTCCTGACAACACGTAACCCCGCCCCTGACATCCCCCCAGACGCAGCCTCCATCATCACAGAGGTGAACTTTACCACCACCAAGGCTGGACTCACTGGACAGGTGGGTACTTAGCAAACAGTTGGCAAAATAAGTACAAGGCCACAAGCTATGCAGGGGTAAATTTGTAAATGGGCTGGATAAGATTTTCAGTTTCACAAAGATGGGGTGTGTGTCATTTTCTTTGTCCCATGTACTTACACATAAGAGCTGCGTCATGAAAAAATGAGTCTTTTTTCCTTATTTGGCCAACGTAGCTCCAGAAGCTGTAGTCACATAAGGTTTCATGGTCTCATAAGCTGACAGGGTAGCTCTTGATAAGACTACGCAGATGTGCAGACTGTGCTGGAGCTTTGCAGGCTGCATGTGGCATAAGACCCATTTTTGCTTAACGCGGGTCATATATAAGAATTCAGGCTTACTTGCCATAACTGTTAATTTTAATGTCTTGTAAGTTTAAAATACTCCTACATCCTGTTTTGTAATACATTCAGACTTGCATGGATGGATAGTGTGAAATAGTGCAAGTGTAGTGTTAATTATCATACAGTTATGTCTCTTTTTCATCTACAAATTCCTAGTTTTGTTGACTGTCTTGTCATGGACTGCAAATCCAAGGATCCTGGGTTTAGATTTCCTGCCAGGCCACAAAATTTGTATAATGATGGAAATGAAATCATCTCGACAGCCATTGGAATTGCGTTCTGAGAAAACAGGGCATGATGCATGTGCGTAAAGTGTTGTCCCAGATTAGCCTGTGCAGTCCACACAGGCTAATCAGGGATGACACTTTCCGCTTTTATGAAAATTTATAGTTGCCAGTTTGAAGTTCCTAACTTCCGTATTTCCGTCCTTCCGTCACACTTTTGTTACAGTTTCTCATAGCTTCTTCAATATTTGTTCGATCTCTTACATATTTGGCATATAGGTACCTTGCATGGACCTCTACCTTTTGATGAGGTTTGAGGTCAAGCTCAAGGTCACCGAGGCTAATAATTTATTTTTTTAGGTGGTAATTAACACATAGATAAAGCGCATCATCGGGGAGCATCCATCAGTTTCACTGATATTCTTGTTTGTTTAAATGAAGTCTCTTCTTAGCAAATATCCAATTTAGGCGGAAAGTGTCGTCCCTGATTAGCCTGTGCGGACTGCACAGGCTAATCTGGGACGACACTTTACGCACATGAATTTTGCCCAGTTTTCTCAGAACGCGACACATTCTCCCCCTAACTGGTATTCAAGTAGGGCATTTGTCAGTTACTGGAATAATTACGTGCACCATCCTCGATGTCTACCTGCCCAATTACAGTTGCTAGCGGCGACCATCCAGCATGAGAAGCCTGAACTAGAGGAGAAGAAGACGGGTCTGCTGAAACAGGAGGAGGACCTAAAGATAGAGCTGGCCAAGCTGGAGGAGTCCTTGCTGGAGGTAGGACTAGAACACTGAGCCTTGTTTTATACTGTACACAGTATATTTCAAAGCCGCTCCTTTAATATAGTCAAATTGCAATCATATCACAACAGAATAACACCAATTTGCTGTCGGTGTTGTTTAACCTCAAAGCGATTAAAATCAGTTAAACGGATGGATGAATAAAGCAATCAAGATGTGATTGCTGCCATCTTTGAATTGTCTGAAAATACATGAAGTTGCATAACATGGATTTGAATAAAAAATAGAAGGTTGGAGAAAAAACGGGGTCCAAGACCCACCCGTGTTATATTGGATTCAGCGTTATAACGGAGAGCGTTATATCTGAGTTACAATGTAGTGGTTTTGTATCTGTTAGAAAGTTTATCTGTAAAAAATGTGATAATCCTAGTGCAAATATTCACACATAATTGTTATTTCTGGAAAGGTCTATTTCGATTTGTTGGATAGTATCAATGTTTTGGATAAACATACAAATGTGTGTTACATTTATTTTCCCTGCTGATGGACCCTACCCACCACTGTTTTCAGGAGCTGGCCAATGCCAAGGGAAATATTCTGGAGAACAAGGAGCTACTTCACTCCCTCAATAAGACCAAGGCCAGCAGCATCACCATCGCAGACTCACTGGCAGAGTCTGTACGGCTACAAGCTTCACTTGACCAGGTATGTGGTACATTATTTACCCTTTTTCCACTTTAAACTGTAATCCCCTCTTAACCGAACTTTTCACATGATCCTGTGAGTGTCCTGTTTAGAGGGGTTTCACTGTATTTTGAGTCACTTAGTATTGATTTTTATTTAATTATCTTATCATAAAATCTACAGTTCATTATCTTATCATTAAAGCTACAGTTCATTATCTTATCATAAAACTTACATTTCATTATCTGGTTATTAAACCTACACTTCCTTATCTTATCATTAAACCTACTCTTCATTATCTTATCTTTGAACAAACACTTCATTATATTATCATAAAACCTACACTTCATTATCTAATCTTTAAACTTACAATTCATAATCTTATCTTTAAACCTACACTTTATTATCTTATCATGAAACATACACTTCATTATCTTATCTTTAAACTTACACTTCATTATATTATCATAAAACCTACACTACATTATCTCATCATTAAACCTTCACTTCATTATCTAATCTTTAAACCTAAACTCTATTATCTTATCTTTAAACCTACACTTCATTATTTTATCTTTTAGCCTACCCTTTATTATCTTATCATGTAATTAACATTTCATTTTCTTATCATTAAACCTCGATTTCATAATATTTTCATTAAACTTACACTTCATTACCTTACCATTGACCATAAACTGCATTACCTTAACATTGACCATACACTTCATTACCCTACCAATAACCATTAACTTCATACCATACCATTTACCATAAACTTCATTACCTTACCATTAACCATAAACGTCATTACCTTACCATTAACCATAAACTTCATTACTTTACCATTAACCATAAACTTCATTACCCTTCCATTTACCACAAACTTCTATACTTTACCATTTACAATACACTTTATTAACTTACCATTAACCACAAACTTCATTAACTTACCATTAACCACATACTTCATTGAATTACCATTGACCATACACTTCATTACCTTACCATTAACCATACACTTCATTACCCTACTATTATATATACACACCATTACCTTACCATTAACCATACACTTCTTTACATTACCATTAACCATACACTTCATTACACTACCATTAACCATACACTTCATTACCTTACCATTAACCATAAACTTTATTGTCTTACAATTAACCATACACTTCATTACCTTACCATACACTTCATTACCCTACCATTAACCATAAACTTCATAATCTTACAATTAACCATACACTTTATTACCCTTCCATCAACAATACACTTCATTACCTTACCATTAACCATAAACTTCATTAATCTACCAGTAACCACATACTTCATTACATTACCATTAACCATGCACTTCATAACCTTACAATTAACCACACACTTCATTACCCTTCCATCAACAATACACTTCATTACCTTACCATTAACCATAAACTTCATTACCCTACCAGTAACCACATACTTCATTACCTTATCATACACTTCATTACCTTACCATTAACCATACACTTCATTACCCTACCATTAATCATACACTATCACTAGAGCAGAATCGCTTGCTGGCTTAACATGACTTATATGTGGCTGTCTTTGTAATAGTTGGATGCTTTGGTCATTTATTGTCCCCTACCGGTGAAACCGGAGGGGACTTATGGTTTGCGCTCTGTCAGTCTGTCTGTCAGTCTGTCCGTCACACTTTTTTATTCCCCCTTCTTCGAAGAAGAGGGGGTATATTGTTTTTTGCCTGTCTGTCTGTCATTCCGTCATTCTGTCCCAAAACTTTAACCTTACATTAATGTTTTGCAAAAACTTTTTAAATATTGAACATAGCAACTTGATATTTGGCATGCATGTGTTTCTCTGGAGCTACACATTTTGAGTGGTGAAAGGTCAAGGTCATCCTTCAAGGTCAAAGGTCCAAAAAACAAAAGCGGTGCATTAGGGGGCATTGTGTTTCTGACAAACACATCTCTTGTTGGATCCTGCGATAACTTTAAAAGTTCTTCATATTTTTTCATGAAACTTAAAATATGGATAGAAGGCAATATGGAGATTATGCACGTCATTTCATTTTGTTCCTACATCAATAATTATGGTTGCTATGGAAATAAATAAAATAATATTTTTTTTTAAATCTGACAATGGTGGAGTTTCACCAGTAGGGGACCATATTGCTTGGCAATCTCTTGTTGTTTGTAACATCAACATAGCAGACTCCTTTCCTCTTGACTGAACTCGATCCTTTAAAACTTATCATTACTTCACAACAGCTTATGTTTTTGTACGTTTTATTGACACATTAATTATAATTTTTGAATAGATACTGCCTTGAATGTTCATTACCTGACTGTTTAAAGCAGATGTCTAAACATTTTAATTTGATTTCAGGAGCGAAACATATATCTTCCCCTGGCGGAGAACGGAAGTGCCCTGTACTTTGTGATCAGCGATCTGTCCAAGATCAACAATATGTACCGCTTCAGTCTGGCCTCGTTCCTGCGTCTTTTCCAACGCGCCCTCCAAACACGCCAAGATGGTGGCGGTACGGAACATCGTATCAAGCTTCTGGTTGGACACCTGCAGCATCTTGTGTACGAGTACGTGTGTCGCTCGCTGTTCAAGGCAGATAGGCTCATGTTTGCTATGCACATGGTGCACGGGATGAAGCCGGACATGTTTGAAGAAAATGTGAGTACATCAGGCATACTGATTGTGGATAATGGTATAGCCTTAAAGCACTTGTTATATTATCTGGCTGTTGTTTTGTTTGTCTCTTCTATCAATTTAATTATAATGCATTATTTTATCAAAATATTTTATCAATTTTTAAAGGAGGCAATTATTATGATGTTAATGTTGCCGATATATAGCAAATTAAAGCTTACTAATAGTCATTTAGTTGTATATAAACTAAGAAGTTCACAAAAAAACTAACAAAAAAAAAACTTAAATTTTTCTGCAGTTCAGACTTAACTTGTACATAGTACGTAGTTTACATATTGTTTCTTTCAAAGGATATATAATCAAAGAAAGAAATAACGCGCTGTATTAAGCTTTAGAATAGTCTGAAATAACATGTGTAAATGACTACTTACATCAAGACACTCTACATGTGCACTTCTATTTGTTTGAGTTGTTTGTAACCTATTGCAGGAATGGGCAGTGTTCACAGGAATGATCGTGGCTGACGTGAAGTCAGACCCCAGTAAGGGGCTGCCCAGCTGGATAGAGCCAGAGAGGGCCCAAGCAGTCTCCAATCTCAAGGTAAGGGATCTGTTATTATACCCGATTTAGGGATTACAATTTAAAGACACCCACCCACCCCCCAAAAGAACAATTACAACAATAAACAAGAGCAAACTAACACACACAACTACACCCAAACAACAAAACCCCCAAAACAGCAACAATTCTCTTCATTCTAGAAACTTCTATGTTTGGCAAGTTTGTATCTATTGAAGTTGTTTCTATCAGAGACACAGATACACGTACAACAATTGTACATGCAAGCCTTGCTTTTCCAGTACAGATTCATAATAAGTCAATGAAACAAAGGTTAGGTCCATAGACTAAACATGTCATATCTTATTTGAAATCTGCCTTCACATTTTTATGCCCCCCTTCAAAGAAGAGGGGGTATATTGCTTTGCTCATGTCGGTCTGTCTGTCTGTCGGTCGGTCCGTCCACCAGGTGGTTGTCGGACGATAACTCAAGAACGCTTGGGCCTAGGATCATGAAACTTCATAGGTACATTGATCATAACTTGCAGATGACTCCTATTGATTTTGAGGTCACTAGGTCAAAGATCACAGGTGAAGGTCACAGTTACTGGAAATAGGCATTTTAAGGATTTAGCATGGTTCAAACAAGGGAAACAACTACTGTTTATGCATGTTCTTTTTGTTACAACATTTTCCTCCCTTGTTATATATTAAAATTTTACCAAATGTAAGGCTAACTGCATTTTTGTAATGCATTGTATCAATAACCATGCATTGTATCAATAACCACCACCACCACCACCACTACCACCACCACCATCACCACCACCACCACCACCACCACCACCACCACCGTTGTTCACAGTGACAAAAAACGTATTCACACAATGGCTGCTACTACAACTTATAGCCCATATAGGGGGGCATGCATGTTTTACAAACAGCCCTTGTTCAGTGATTGAATAATATTTTCAACATATACACGGACTGCACACACTAATCTGGGACAACAATTTATGCACATGCATTAAGCCCAGTTTTTCCAGATCTAGACTCTTATTATCCCCTTTGAAATATCTTATTTGAATTCATCCTTCACCCTACAGTCCAACCTTGGCCGTCTGTACCAAACCCTGAGCCTGGAAGACGGCAGCATGTGGTCCAACTTCACGCGCTCGTCTCAGTGCGAACAGGAAGTGCCCTCTGCCATCGAGAAGAAGATCTCGCTGTTCCAGCAGGTGCTGCTGGTGCAGGCAACGAGACCTGACCGTCTGCAGAGCGCCATGGGGCAGTTTGCTTGTCGTGCACTTAGTGAGTGGGAAAGCTTGAAATAAATTTATATTGCAAAATATATCCAGTCTTACAACAATAATGTGCAGTTGTGTTGGCATAGTGGATATAATATCCACCTTGCAATCATAAGTTCGTTTTCTGGTTTTTATAAAGAATCATAGACTAAAGAGAAATCTTTAAATTCTCATTTTTTTATAAGAGTTTCTCTGAAGCAAGTACCATTATGTTATTTGAAAACCTCATAAGTTTCAATCTAAATAAAAATTATTTTAATATTATTTATTTGATTGACTTGTTTACCAAGCATAGTGTTTGAAACACAAAATAATTGTTATTTCTCCCACCACTATAGTGGGGGACATATTGTTTTTGCCCTTTCTGTTGGTTTGTTTGTTTGTTTGTGTGTTTGTTTGGTCAAACTTTAACATTTTGCAATAACTTTTGCAATATTGAAGATAGCAACTTGACATTTGGAATGCATGTGTATCTCATGGAGTTGCACATTTTGAGTGGTGAAAGGTCAAGGTCATCCTTCAAGGTCAAAGGTCAAATATATGGCTTCAAAGCTGCGCATTAGGGGGCATTGTGTTTCACAGCTCTTGTTTTTATAAATACTGATCCAGGGTTCAATCCCCATTTAGAAATCTTTATTGATGTCTTTTTTAAGACACCAAGTACTGATTCTTCCTATGAAACAATCTTGAGAGTGTCTTAAAAAGTGTGAGGCTAAGGATGCAATGTGGAAATGATGAAAAGCACTTTCTGATCAATAGTTTAATAACAAATTGAGCATTGGACAATATTTTTTGTTATTATAACATTTCTTGCTTTGAGTATCCAATATGGATTCAATTTGTGGCAATCTGACAATGATATTTGTTTTGCTCAAGTAAGTAGATATCTTTGATTTGCGTGTGTATTTTGTACATTATGGTCCTTGCGAGTCTGATGGTTATGTGTGGATCTGCAGTTTGTCCCGAATTTTAAATGTTATAAGCTATTAATTTTTTACCAAAAGATTGTCAATTTTGGTGTGATCTTGGGTTGCAGCTGCTGAGAGAGTGCTCCCACAGTTGTTTCAGCAAAATATAAATAACTTTATAAACAGCTTTTATTGTTTGCTTTGCCATGTATCTTCATTTAAAGAGCATGAACACTGACATTATGGAATAGTGTAAGATTGACACAAAGCATATCTTAAAGTCATCATGAGAATGTAATTAAGGTCATATGAAAATGAGTCTAATGTCATGGTCAGCGTATTTTCAGACCAACAATAGGCATCTGCGCTATTTTCTCAGGACAGGAGGTAAACTGTTCGATATAGAGTCAAGCAAATGCGCAGGCTGGTCTTGGTCCACGCTACCTCCATATTGCATTAAACCGATTTTCCCATTACTCATATGGTATGTGTAAACATGTCTCATTCAAAAGTCTACATGTTTTTTCTCCCCAGACATGCATGAGTTGTCTCCCCCCACTGTGAACCTCCGCAAGCTGTACGACCATGAGACCCTCCCTGAGGAGCCGATACTCATAGTGATCTCCCCTGGTGCTGACCCCTCCCAGGAGCTTCAGGAGCTGGCCAACGCCACCATCGGACACGACAGATACCACCAGGTTAAGTTTACAACTATTAATACAGACAGATACCACCAGGTTAAGTTAACAACTGTTAATACAGACAGGTACCACCAGGTTAAGTTAACAACTATTAATACAGACAGATAACACCAGGTTAAGTTTAAAACTATTAATACAGACAGATACCACCAGGTTAAGTTTACAACTATAAATACAGACAGATACCACCAGGTTAAGTTTACAACTATTAATACAGACAGATACCACAAGGTTAAGTTTACAACTATTAATACAGACAGATACCACCAGGTTAAGTTTACAACTATTAATACCGACAGATACCACCAGGTTAAGTTTACAACTATTAATACAGACAGATACCACCAGGTTAAGTTTACAACTATTAATACAGACAGATACCACCAGGTTAAGTTTACAACTATTAATACAGACAGATACCACCAGGTTAAGTTTACAACTATTAATACAGACAGATACCACCAGGTTAAGTTTACAACTATTAATACAGACAGATACCACCAGGTTAAGTTTACAACTATTAATACAGACAGATACCACCAGGTTAAGTTTACAACTATTAATACAGACAGATACCACCAGGTTACGTTTACAACTATTAATACAGACAGATACCACCAGGTTAAGTTTACAACTATTAATACACATGTATTTACAACTATTAATACACATGTATTTAAGCTTGATTGCATCTAAAGCTTAAGGCTTATTTAACAACTAAAGAACGCTCACACAGATGGAATCAAACCTGTGACCTCCAGGTCTCTACGAGGACACCATACCCACTACCACCAGGGGCATGAACTTGCTGGAAATGTTGCAATTTAGTTTTGTATGAGGAATACTTTTGACTGATAATACAGAAAAAAAGGCTTAATATTATTTCAAATAAGATACAAATGACATTCTGTGTGCCTAATTTGCAATACTATTGGTAATGTATATGTAATTTTTTAGGACTGATTTATTAGAGAAACTGCAAAAATACATTTAATTAACCTTAGTGTCTCTCATACGTTTTGTCATTGTTTTAGTATAAAGTGAGGATTTCAGAATCATTTTAATGTCATAAATACTGACCTGTTATCGTATGCTTATACTTTCCAAGGGGAAATAACTCATCCGGAATTTTAACTGGGAATCCGCCACCTCAATACCGTAATACAGAACAGGTTAAACATAGTGCAATGCAACCTAGCCAAAAATCGGTAACCAACCCTCAATATTCTTTCCGGATCAACCAGGTGTATACGTGTCTTTTACGGCTCTGAATTAAAATATTGTTTTTCACTTGGTTGATTGGGGTTTTGAATAGATAAATTGTGTTATTTATCTTTTTATTTCTCATTCGGATTAATTTGTGTGGATTTAATGGATTTTGTTTCATTTGTAAAAGGTAAGCCATGCTTGTTTTTATCGAACAATGGTTTATTTCTACCATGCTGGGTGTTTTCAGGCGCGAACGACCACGTGCAAAACGTGCTCTTCTAATACATTGCTAGAACGTGCAAAGCATGTTCTTCTAATGTGTTACGAGATCGTGCAAAGCGTGTTCTTCTATTGACAGATTGTTTATCATTTGCCATTGTGTGCAATAATGATTTTAACGTTCCGTATGACAATCTAATTGATCGTCATTTTATTTTTCATCTGTTTTGAATTAAACTTTTGTTTAATTTATGATCTACGGCAGTATTATTATAATTTTCATTATGGTCAAATAATGATTTTATGTGCCGTATGATAATCTGGTCTGTGACCAGTTTATGGTTGAATATGCTTTGCTCTTGTTTTTCATATATTCGACTACATGATGGTCGCAGAAACAAGAGTGGATAAATACCCGGTGACTTCGCAGATCATGGATGATAGTTGCAGTATCAGTCACCGGGTATCGGGCACGATCGCGACCGTACTATGCTAAGTCTCTTAGACAGTCGGTCAACATCAGACCATATGGCGACACCCGTCAGCCGGTCTTTGCCCGATGGCATTGGTCAAGGACATCGACCAATGCCGGACCATTTGGCATCCGCCATACGGTCATTATCCGGTGACAACACTGGTCATGATATGACCGGTACGTCACCGGGGACGTTGATCACGGACCATTGATCGACGTCTGACCGGCCGGTCCGGTCACCGGTCCGGTCCGGTCATTGATCACCGGTCCGGTCACCGGTCATGTCACCGGTCCGGTCCGGTCACCGGTCATGTCACCGGTCCGGTCCGGTCACCGGTCATGTTACCGGTCCGGTCCGGTCACCGGTCCGGTCCGGTCACCGGTCCGGTCCGGTCACCGGTCCGGTCATTGATCACCGGTCCGGTCCGGTCACCGGTCCGGTCCGGTCACCGGTCATGTCACCGGTCCGGTCACCGGTCATGTCACCGGTCCGGTCACCGGTCATGTAACCGGTCCGGTCACCGGTCCGGTCCGGTCACCGGTCCGGTCATTGATCACCGGTCCGGTCCGGTCACCGGTCCGGTCATGTCACCGGTCCGGTCACCGGTCATGTCACCGGTCCGGTCCGGTCACCGGTCATGTCACCGGTCCGGTCATGTCAACGGTCCGGTCCGGTCACCGGTCCGGTCATTGATCACCGCTCCGGTCACCGGTCAACAGTCATCAGTTAGGCCTGCCACCGATAACACCAGTCACCGGTCAAGAAGAAGAACTCGGTCTTCTTCATTGAATTATTCTCCTATTCTTCGTTGAATACATCGTCTTCATCAAGGATTAGACATCGGACACGCTCTTCTTCGTTGAGCAGTTCTCATCGTCGCGGCTCTCGTAAGCGATCACGTCGTCACTCACGGAGACGTTATTCTAGAAGATCTCGGTCTCATCGCAGCCGATCCACATCTCGGCCGATCCAGATCTCGACATCGCAGGAAACGAGGACGTCGTCAACCTTCACGTAGACATCAGCGGACTGCATTGAGCACCACTGGATATTTATCGAACATACCTCTCCTTCATTGAGCAGTTCTCGGCGTTGATACGCTCGTAAGCGATCATGTCAATGCTCACGGAGACAATATTGTAGAAGACAATATTTCCAGCGTAGCCGAACAATATTTCGGCATCGAAGTTATATGGATGTCGCCACTTCTCACGTAGGCGTTAATGAACCTACTGGTCATATCGACGTTCTCCATTTTATTCCTTTAGGAATATCATGTCTCCATTCCACGTGTGATGGTTCTTCTTATGGCATCCACACATGTTGCAGTCACCGAGCCGTAGTTGTATACGAACACTAGTTCGTTTAACATTCAGGCTTCGGGATAAGCTGTTCTTTTCTCCACTACGACTACAAGGACACTTATGCCTATTAATACTGATAATCTACCGTTGTTTTCCGGTTAACATTATCAGATGACTTCGTGGATGGTCATTCTTCTGCACCAGATATTTCCATTCTGACGCAGTTATATTATACCGGTCCCGATCACCGGACATCGGTCACCATTCATCGGTCATATCACCGATCACTGATCACCGGTCAGAATAAGTGATGTCTCATCGCCATCGGATTGGATTTTTTTGGCATGATCTTCTTTTCCGAGCAGTGCTTGACATTGATAACAGACCATATGGATTCCACCATTTTTCGGTCTTTAACTGGTAACGTCACCGGTCATATTATGACTGGTCCGTTCACCGGGCTACAGTTACCGGTCATTGACCGGTCCGGTTCGGTCACCACTTACCAATTACCGGTATTCCACTGTGTTTTCATCGGTCAATTTTTAGTATCACGGGTATCGTCTACATTACATAGTTGTATACCCCTGGCTATGATTGTATTGAATACTATATTTTATGGATTCAACAATCTACATGACTTTTTGTGTTTTTCAATACTGATGTTCTACTGGCGACGGTTACCAAATCATGCTATATCTGTTATTTGTACTTTTATTTGTACCGGCTACATGCAGACTACTGGTCTTGCAGATAGATCGGCTGAAGTGGGCTCGGAGACTAGCATTGAGGTCGAACATTACTATTTGACCTCTATTAATTTATGTTCGAGACCCGAAGGATGAATTGTTTTAACCGCCTTTACCTGTCGGCTACATACTTTGCAGTCAGTGTCACGGAACAGTTGGGACACATTAATGACGCTAGCAGGATTAGCAAGACGACATTTGTATCGACTTCTGCTTTTCTATTGCTCCTACGGCAGTGCATATTTTCAAGCTACTGGAATCAACAAGAGTTCTGATACATAGGATTGTCTATCAGATTGACCGCATAGCGGCTACAGTCTTGAAGATGGCTTAGGACCTATTGAACTCAGATCTTAGATCCTAGGATTTGGAGGGACCTCATCTTAAAGTTATTCTTCTATTACACTTCTGGCCATAACAGGCCGTCTTCCTATAACTGGTCGTATTCCTTTCGGAATTCGTCCAGGTTAGAAGTCTTGAAGTAAATGGATTAATCAAGTCAGAATTTAAGACTTCCGTGCATTCTACCGGCAAGCGTGGACCCGCTTAAGGTTACCCCTAGGGTTTTTCACCTTTTTCTGCCATCACACCTCCGATTCCGGAGGTACCACTATCAATCATATTTCCGTACTTCGCAAATCGATGACTTCGCGACCTGTATTATCCAGGATTTTAAAGGCGCCTGTTATTGGTTCAAGAAGAGGCTATATTCTGTAGATAGGTCATAAACTTATAAGTGTTAAACACTGTCCTATTCTACCAATTTTCAAGTGGTTTTGGAGTGGGAAAGTTCGGCTTGCCGTGGTTTCTTTGCCCACCATCCTTGACAAATGGTTCCGGTCACCGGTCGGTATTTACCGGTCCGGTCACCGGTCCTTCTGCTGAGACGTCTTTTCTTACGTCCGTTTCAGCTTTATTTTTAAGATAATTGTATTAATCTCGGGATTATTTAATGACAGAGATTTCCATCTTTTTGTCATTATTTACCACTATTCAGTGGTGTCTAGACTAGAAGATTATCTTGGCAAGAATAGTTTATTCTACCACAACCTTCCTTACATCTTATACAGATGTGAGCAGATAAGGTTATGGACGATCACATAGAACAACGTATCTTGATTTTCTCAATTATGTGGTATCCTAACGAATATCACCTGCACATCTACATCTTGAAAAGCGAAAATTCTTTTTAGCTGTTTTTCATTTACAACACATTTTCACGATTCCTTTGTGATGGTTTCAACTATCACACATCGGTCGTGGTTTACTTACAGACACGGAGGTGATCATATTATCACTCCTTGTAACTGGAAATCAGGAACTTATTCGTTCTTTGCAAGAACAACTAATTTTCTCTATCGACTTTCTCATACCAGTTCGTCTCAACGCCCTGTTGGACCTTTTGTTCTGCAGTTCTTTCTTTCGAATTATTTTTCCGTTGGGTTCAATAATGTAATTGCGCATGCGCGGCAGTGAAGTTGCAGACGAGTTGCATGGTGTACATAGTATATCAAAGAATGTTGTTTATCATCAAACGCTAGTTATTAGCGTTATGCGATCGTATATCGCAGTGTATACCGGTATGCTGAACAACGTCAACAATGCAGTTCACAGAAATCGATCCAGCAGGGTGTGCGATTGTTATACATTCGTCCATTGACATAAACTGGAATATCTTGCCTTCTTGGTGAGTTTTTGCAATAACTGAGTTTTTGCCATAATTTCGTGAAATATACTTAATGAACCATGGGATTATGGTTCTACGACCTTTTAAGTCTCCTGTACAATTATTTTCAGGAAACTTCTTCACAGGTCAAATATCATATCTCACTGAGACATATTTTTACTGATCCAAACATGTGCCACTTCATGTCTGGCCATTAATAACTTTTAGTTATCTCTACAGAAGAACGTTTTTCTGTTAGAGTTTCAATCCTTGTTACTTGTGCAAGGATAATTCCATCAGAACTGTATAAAGGTTCTATGGAAACTCATTTTTTACTGGGTAATTGAGAGCATAGTTATTACCTTAATCACTGCTAGATACATAGAGGTTTTTCTCATCTTTTTCTTGATGATAAGAAATTTGTTCTTTTCTTCATCAAAGGATAGAGATTATGCTTTCGTATACCTTGTTTTGTGTAAGTCATCGCAACTCTGTGCTGTCTTACCTATTTTGGAACTGATCCAAACTATGGAACGTCAACACTATGTTTTTCGTTCCTTTACCTTCTTAAGCGGTTTTGACTTGTGTAACATGTTGGGATGCTTAATGAGCTCCCTATGAACCTTTTTCATCAGGCTTATTAACAGTTCCAATATAATTTTAAGACGGTTTTCCTTCTTATTATGGCTTTTACCATACGGAGAAGTGAAATTCATGCTTTTTCTGTTGAATACGACCAATTCCAGTTGGATCTATTGTCGTTTTCACTTTGTTGTGTCAGCCAGGATTCCTTGCTTAATATCAAGTCCTCTATATGGCTTCTACCTTCAAGTTTCCAAGTTTTCTTTAACTGGTAGTCATGAAGATGAGGATAAACTTCTTTGGGCAATCAGGGCTTTGAAGTTCTATCTCAGCAGTGTTAGTCAGAAGTCCATTCGAGGTTCTCAAAGACACTCTTCATTTCCCCAAAAAAAAGGGGGGGGAGATGTGTCTGCGGCTTCTATTTCTCGGGGTTAGACCTCGACTAAGGAAAGTTAATCTTATCCTATCTAAGGATTCATTCCTTTTTAGGATCTGACCGCATGAATTAAGAGCTCTGTCTGTTTTGTGGGCATATATTAATCACACCCCACTTTTTGACGTGCTCTAAGCTGTTTACTGGAGGAATCCGACCACCTTGTCATCTTTTTATCTTCGTTTTCAGAAGTGCCAACAATACAATTTGTATACGTTTGGGCTTGTTGTGGTTTCACTAACGGTAGTGTCTTCTTTACGACATAGACATATTACTCTGTCCGAGAAGTCATAATTAATACCGTTTTAACGAAGATTACTTGATATCATTAGCTGATAACCCTGTTTATGGGTTCTACTGTGTTGGGAAAATATATACGAACCTTCCCACCGCAGCTGCAAAATCAGCATACGATAACAGGTCAGTATTTATGACATTAAAACAAATTTTTTAAATAAAATTCATTTTAATTATTAAATACTTACCTGTTATCGGTAAGTCCCACCTCCCACCCCGCTATTCGATTAATATTTTTGTATATATATTGAAAGAATATTGAGGGTTGGTTACCGATTTTTGGCTAGGTTGCATTGCACTATGTTTAACCTGGCCTGTATTACGGTATTGAGGTGGCGGATTCCCAGTTAAAATTCCGGATGAGTTATTTCCCCTTGGAAAGTATAAGCATACGATAACAGGTAAGTATTTAATAATTAAAATGAATTTTATTTAAAAAATTTGTTTATAAACCAAACCTAAAATAATATTTGTTTGCATTCAAGAGTTTTGTTATTAACATTTACTTAAATGTTAATGACCTCCATGTTTTCATCTCTCTGCTGTTTGATATGGGTTAAAGTCAGAGGTCAGTCTGACATTCCAATGCAGTTGATAAGGGAGTGACACCCCACCCTCAGTGAGGACTAGCTCTACCTCAAGTTGTGATGTTATATATATGACAATATACTGACCTTCATGTTAATGTATATCATTCTGCAGGTTGCTATGGGTCAAGGTCAATCAGACATCGCTATGCAGCTGCTGAGAGAGTGCTCCCGCAGTGGAGACTGGCTGTGTCTCAAGAACCTTCACCTGGTCACGGTCTGGCTGCCAGTCCTGGAAAAGGTACGTTCACTTTAAGTTCACAATTTATATGACAAAAGTTTTTGCCTAGTGACTAGAGAAGATGTCAATATCACACACTACTTCATAGTTTGTTTAGGTCAGTGCTTGGATGCCATATGTTGGAGTAATTTGACATGCATCATGCAAAAATGGGTCTTATGCCGTATAAGGTCAGTGTGGCACCAACTGAGTTTGCACATCCATGCAGTCTAGTCAGGAGATTCCCTGTTCTGTAATGAGACCTTAAAACCAAGACTTCACAGATTGGTCTGGAGCTACACTGGTGGCATAGGCATAAAACCCATTTTTGTACGATTTGATTTGTAATATGTTTCTCATTTTTATGCCCCGGATCAATAGATCGGGGGTATATTGTTTTTGGCCTGTCTGTCTTTCTTTCTTTCTTTCTGTCTGTCATTCTGTCCCAAAACTTTAACCTTACAGCAAAGTTTTGCAATAACTTTTGAAATATTGAACATAGCAACTTGATATTTGGCATGCATGTGTATCTCATGGAGCTGCACATTTTGAGTGGTGAAAGGTCAAGGTCATCCTTCAAGGTCAAAGGTCAAAAACAAGCAAAGCGGTGCATTAGGGGCATTGTGTTTCTGACAAACACATCTCTTGTTTGTGCATGCAATTATGATGCCTTTAAACAACGAACTGTGTGTTAGAATAGGTAGTATGTTATGGTATGTTGAGCACATGAAACATAATTTTTACAAATGTACATACCCATTTCCAACCCCTGTGTACCTCTGTATATTGCAGGAGATCAACACATTGAAGCCCCATAAGGACTTCCGACTGTGGATGACAGCAGAGGTGCATCCCAATTTCCCCACCATCCTTCTACAGTCCAGCCTCAAGATCACATATGAGGTAACAATTTAGCTTCTTTTTGGGAAAACTGGGCTCAATGCATGTAGGTAAAGTATCGTCCCTGATTAGCCTGTACAGTCTGCACAGGCTAATCAGGGACGACACTTTCTGTCTAAAATGGATTTTTGCAAAGAAGATTAAAGTGTAAAGTATCGTCTCTGAATAGCCTGTGTGGACTGCACAGGCTTATTGATGGCGGCACTTTAAGCACAGGTATTAAGCTTAAAATAAGGAAACTAGAATAGTGTTGAATAGAGAGAGGTTTACTGGAAGGTAACCTTTAAATTTTCATGTCAATGTTAATGCTGTATTGTGAAATATAAATAATGAAACCAAGTTACCAATATGACAAAAAATATGTAAGATGGAGGAATTTTCATAAACAATCCAAGCAATTTTAGCAACACTTATTGATCAAAGTCATTGTTTCTCTCTGTCCAAGTAAATATAAACATAAAAATAATGCTTATCTACAATAACACCCCTCCCCTTTTTTGCTGCATAATCACCTAACTGAATGATCTCCACCTTTCCGCCAGAAACGGGAAAATAAAAGCATTCTAGTAGATATTAAGTAATGTACTAATGTTAAATGTCCATTTCAGGCACCACCTGGTGTGAAGCGGAACCTGACTCGAACCTACGAGTCGTGGAGTCCCGAGTATGTAGCCAAGGGAGGTAACATCGTTCGGTCCCAGGCTCTGTTTGTGCTGGCCTGGTTCCATGCAGTGGTACAAGAACGCAGGATGTACATACCACAGGTAGGCTGGCTGGACTTGGAGTACTTAGGAATCCCCTTTTTTAAGGAAACTCCAGGGCAAAAGTACGCAAACTTTAATTGTCAGGGCCCAATTTTTCAAAACTTAACTTTCAGGGCCTGATTTCTTAACTCTTTCAGTGCAGAAGCGAATTTTGAAGGCCTTTGTAAACAGTTTGGACCCAGATGAGACGCCACAGAACGTGGCGTCTCATCAGGATCCAAACTGTTTGCTATGCTGATAGTATTCTATGAAAAAAATCGAAGAAAATGCTAATTTTAGAAATTCAGAAGACGACATTTTAGCAGACAACAAATTTCCCAGCATGCAAAGGGTTAAAGCTTTAAAGGCCACAGCCTGTATACTCAAAAAATTAAGTGCAAGGGCCTGATTACCCAAAACTTTTGTGGTCAGGCACCAATAACATGACTTTTGAAAGCAGAATGAGATCTAAAACATATGAAAATTATTTACAAGTTGTATCCCATGTAACATTTTGTTTCATTCCAGGGTTGGACCAAATTCTATGAGTTTTCGCTTTCGGATTTGAGGGCAGGAGCCGACATCATTGACAGACTCTGCTCTGGTGGGTTTGCTTGTATTCCCTTTGATGACATACAAAGTATGTTATTCTTGGTGCCCTGAAGCAGAACAAAATGCCAATAATTACCACAATAGTTATGTATTTTGACTGATTCTATTCCTGTTTGAAAAGGTTCTTTTGCCCGCCATTTATTAATGCAGTTATTTTACGTCTCATCAGATTTTTTCGTTTTTTAATTATTATCTGTATGATTATTAACAAGATTATAATGTTTTGTCTAGAGCTAACACCATGAATTGTGCCTACCAATGGGAAATCATAGCTAAACACAGGCTCATCAGGGACAACACTTTCTGCCTAGACTAGACTGTATTAAAGAAACTTCATTTTACAGTAAACGTTTCATTAAATTGGACACTCTACGCACATAAATTAAGTCCTTTTTTTCCAGTGTGTCAATTATACACTTGGAAATTTACGCAGTGAATTCCTGTCACTATGCCTGAGTCGTCTTGCAGATAGCTTTTGGTCTATTTCTTTGTGTACCATCACTTTTCAGTATGACAACACTCGGATACTTGAATACAACTATAAACATATTGTTATGTTATTCTTTCGATATTTGTCAAATAAATTAGGTGAGTGAATGTTTATATAGCCTGAAAAATAAACTTTTGTGACTTTTTTCCTTAGGTTAGGAAAAAAATAAACTTTTGTGCCTTTTTTCCTTAGGTCAGGAAGTGCGTTGGAATTTCATCCACGGCCTGTTTGAGCTGGCAATCTACGGAGGGAGGATGGACAACCCGTTTGACACCAGTGTGATGATATCCTACCTGGAGCAGTTCTTTGACCCATCAAATCTTGCCCCTGGGGCCAAGAACAAACGTATGGGACCTCTGCGTTTGCCAACCTCGACCAACTTTCGGGTATGTCAGATTTCAAGGTCATGGATTACAAATGTTCTTATAATAAATCTTAATTTTAGATATAATTTGGGATCCAGATGTTTATTTATTTTGTTAATGATGATTCTCAATACATGTTTGAGATGGGCAAATACAATTGGTTAGGTTTTGATCTGTTGAATACCTACCTATTTATATCATCATTTGCTGTCTGCATTAAAAACTTTATTTATATATATACTTTACAAAAGTGTGTACTGTTTACTACCACTATTTTCTATATATATACCTCAATACAAATTCAACTTGAGATACAAATATGTCACACTTCACTGTATAAATCAGTACGACACATTCACAATTCTCTAGGACTACACTGATGTGATTCACAATTCTCTAGGACTACACTGATGTGATTCACAACCTGTATAAATCAGTACGACACATTCACAATTCTCTAGGACTACACTGATGTGATTCACAATTCTCTAGGACTACACTGATGTGATTCACATTCACAATTCTCTAGGACTTCACTGATGTGATTCACATTCACAATTCTCTAGGACTACACTAATGTGATTCACATTCACAATTCTCTAGGACTACACTAATGTGATTCACATTCACAATTCTCTAGGACTACACTGATGTGATTCACATTCACAATTATCTAGGACTACACTGATGTGATTCACAACCTGTATCAATCGGTACGGCACTTTCACAATTATCTAGGACTACACAGATGTGATTCACAATTCTCTAGGACTACACTGATGTGATTCACATTCACAATTCTCTAGGACTACACTAATGTGATTCACATTCACAATTCTCTAGGACTACGCTGATGTGATTCACATTCACAATTCTCTAGGACTACACTAATGTGATTCACATTCACAATTTTCTAGGACTACGCTGATGTGATTCACATTCACAATTCTCTAGGACTACACTGATGTGATTCACATTCACAATTCTCTAGCACTACACTGATGTGATTCACATTCACAATTCTCTAGGACTACACAGATGTGATTCACAATTCTCTAGCACTACACTGATGTGATTCACATTCACAATTCTCTAGGACTACACTAATGTGATTCACATTCACAATTTTCTAGGACTACGCTGATGTGATTCACATTCACAATTCTCTAGGACTACACTGATGTGATTCACATTCACAATTCTCTAGCACTACACTGATGTGATTCACGATTTGTATATGTTAGTACGGCACATTCACAATTCTCTAGGACTACACTGATGTGATTCACATTCACAATTCTCTAGGACTACACTGATGTGATTCACGACCTGCCAGAGTTTGACAAGCCGTCCTACTTTGGACTGCCAGAGAACATCGAGCGGTCGGCCCAGCGTATCATCAGCAGTCAGGTGATCTCCCAGCTGAAGGTCCTGCAGCGGGCCAATGTAAAGGCCAGCAAGTTTGACAAGGAGGTGTGGGCAAATGAGCTGGGACCCATCCTCAATATGTGGAAGAAACTCAACTCTGTATGTGAACATTTCACTTAGTATCAAGTAGATAATAATCATTTTAATACTCAACATGTGGAAGAAACTCAACTCTGTACGTGAACATTAGTGTCTTGTTTTGAGAAAACTGGGCAAAATGCATGTGCGTAAAGTGTCGTCCCAGATTAGCCTGTGCAGTCCGCACAGGCTAATCAGGGCCGACACTTTCCTCCTTAACTGGATTTTTTGTATGGCGGGACTTCCTTGAAACTAAAAATTCCATAAAAGCAGAAAGTTTTGCCCTGATTAGCCTGTGCAGACTCCACAGGCTAATCTGGGACGACACTTTACGCGCATGCATTTGCCCAATTTTCACAGAACACAACTTATACAAAGTATCAAGTAGACAATTGTCATGGTACTACTGAATTAGTCTTGAATTGATTTTGTGTACATATAGAGGTTAAGAAAAAGTTTTCCTGTGGAGCCATTCTAAGTCTTAGCTTGACTGTTGATGGCATAGTTCAAGCTATTTGTGAAGTTGATGGAATACTTGAAGCTATATTTAATATTGATGGAATAGTTAAAGCTCTACAAACTGTTGATGGAATAATTCAAGCTAAACATGTACTTACTATAGACGGACTTAAAACTTACTTATGACCACTTATTTATGACACAATCTTTATGAGACTCGGGTAGCTGATAATATTGATGGAGGACTTAAGAAAATCTGTGCCATGACAACTCCTTGTTACTAAGGACGTTATTAGAAAAAATATGCATCTCTAAAACCACAACATCCAGATGTGTTATAATAGATTGGTTACATAATTGGCCATGTACTTGGTTTCATCAAATCATGACCCTGGGATCAGAACTTGCCACACCCAGGGCGTCAAGTTATTCGTCTACACTTTAGCTCAATAACTTAAAAATTCTTTTCATTAGAAACCTGAAGTCCCAAAGGTTTAACATTTAAAGATTCTATTGTAGTTCTCGAAAATCTTTGTTTTCAATATATGACCCTGGAGTCAAAAGTGTCTGTGTCCTAGTGTCAAAATTGTCATTGCTACAACTTGCAACATAATTATAATGACATGCCGCGTAAGGGGGGTATTCATTACTTCTGCAACCAGTTCTAGTTTAAACTGTTTCCTCTCCCCAGGGCGTGAACCTGATCCAGGTGAAGGTGGCGCCCCCTGTGGAGAAATCTGGCAGCGAGTCCCCGATCATCTCGTTCATTCTACTGGAACGGTTCAACGCGATCAAGCTGGTACAGACGGTGCACCAGACCCTGGCCTCTCTCAGCAAGGTCATACGGGGGACCCAGCTGCTCAGTAAGGATGTGCAGGAACTCGCTGCAGCGCTGCTCAATCAAGAGGTACTAATAATAAGTGAAAATGTTTTTATTTTTAATGAAATTGATCGGCGTTCTTGGAAAACTTGGTTTAATACATGCGAGACGACACTTTCTGCCTTAATGGGATTTTCACGGAGAAAAGGTTTTGCTTTAAATAAAAAATACCATAGAAGTGTACAGTGGTGTCTCTGATTAGGCTGTGCGGACTGCACTGGCTTATCTGGGATGACATTTTAGGCACATGCAAATACGTCTCTCAGCAAGGTCATATGTGGTACCCAGCTGCCCAGTAAGGATGTATGGTAGCTCGCTGCAGCTCTGCTTAATCAACAGTTTCTTACTATCAATGAATGGGTTTGTTTATTTGAATGAAATTATTTATCAAAAGAATTGAGCCTCACTTGGTGAGAATGGACTTTCATGCATGTGCGTAAAGTGTCGTCCCAGATAAACCTGTGCAGTGTGCGGCCTGTAATCAATGTGTCAATTAATGTTATTTCATGATGATGTTTGTGGTCCTGGTATGTTATAAGTTTTATTACAGTTATCAGAGATTAAATAAGGGATTAGTAAGAAAAAGGAATTTGCAAAATATGTCATGTAGTTCCATGACCACAGAAAATCTTAATATGACAGGTTCACAATATAGGTGATTAATAAAGCAACAAGGAATGTTACCAAACATTAATTTATGTCCGTCTTATACAAATGTGCCACACTTAGTGAACAATTGGCTTAATGCACGCACGTAAAGTGTTAGTCTAGATAAGCTTGTGCAGTTTGCATAGAGATGATACTTCCTGCCTGAACTGGATTTTTAAAAGAGGGACTTCCTTTGAGCGAAAAATACAATAAGAGGGGAAATTGTTGTCTTTGATTAGCTTGTGCAGACTGCACAGGCTAATGTGAGAAGACACTTTATAAGTGTGCATTTAGCCTGTTTTATCTAAGCGAGCCTCATTTTTTATTATAAGGGGACAACACTTAGGGCACATGCTTTTAGCCCTGTTTTTAGCTCAACGTGCTCATGGTGAGCTTTTGTGATCGCTTTTTGTCCGTCGTGTGTCGTGTGCGGTCAACATTTGCCTTGTTAACTCTCTAGAGGCCACATTTATTGTCCAATCTTCATGAAATTTGGTCAGAAGATTGGTCTCAATGATATTTTGGATGAGTTCGAAAATGGTTACGTTTGCTTGAAAAACATGGCTGCCATGGGGCGGGGCATTTTTCCTTATATGGCTATAGTAATATCTTGTTAACACTCTAGAGGCCACATTTATTGTCTGATCTTCATGAAACTTGGTCAGAAGATTCATCCTAATAATATCTTGGACGAGTTTAGAAATGATGCCCTTTGGTTGAAAAACATGGCTGCAAGGGGACGGGGCATTTTTCCTTGTATGGCCATAGTAAAACCTTGTTAACACTCTTGAGGCCACATTTATTTGCCGATCTTCATGAAAGTTGGTCAGAAGATTTTTCCCAATGATATCTTGGATGAGTTTGAAAATGGTAACCTTTGCTTTAAAAACATGGCTGCCAAAGGACGGGGCATTTTTCCTTATATGGCTATATATGGCTATAGTAAAATCTTGTTAACACTCAAGAGGCCACATTTATTGTCCAATCTTCATAAAACTTCTTCAGAAGATTCATCCCAATAATATCTTGGACGAGTTCAGAAATGATGCCCTTTGGTTGAAAAACTTGGCCGCCAGCGGGGCGGGGCATTTTTCCTTATATGGCTATAGTAAAACATTGTTAACATTCCTGAGGCCACATTTATTGTCCAATCTTCATGAAATATGGTCAGAAGATTTGTCTTATTGATATCATAGATGAGTTCGAAAATGGTTACGTTTGCTTGAAAAACATGGCTGCCAAGGGGCGGGGTAGTTTTTCTTATATGGCTATAGTAAAATCTTGTTAACACTCTAGAGGCCACATTTATAGTCCGATCTTCATGAAACTCGGTCAGAAGATTCATCCCAATAATATCTTGGACGAGTTCAAAAATGATGCAGGTTGGTTAAAAAACATGGCCACCTTGGGGGCGGGGCAATTTTCATAATATGGCTTTAGTAAAACTTTGTTAACACTCTAGAGGTCATATTTATTTTCCGATCATCATGAAACTTTGTCAGAAGATTTGTCCCAATGATATCTTGGATGAGTTTGAAAATGGTTTTGCTTGCTTTAAAAACATGGCCACCAGGGGCGGGGCATTTTTCCTTATTTGGCTATATATGGCTTAAGTAAAACCTTGTTAACACTCAAGAGGCCACATTTATTGTCCAATCTTCATGAAATTTGGTCAGAAGATTGGTCTCAATGATATCTTGGATGAGTATGACAATAATTATGTTTGCTTGAAAAACATGACTTCCAAGGGGCGGGGCATTTTTCCTTATATCTTGGATGAGTTCGAAAATGGTTACGTTTGCTTGAAAAACATGGCTGCCAAGGGGCGGGGCATTTTTCCTTATATGGCTATAGTAAAATCTTGTTAACACTCAAAAGGCCACATTTACTGTCCGCTCTTCATGAAATTTGGTCAGAAGATTCATCCCGATAATATCTTGGAAGAGTTAAAAAATGATGCAGGTTGGTTGAAAAACATGGCTTCCAGGGGGCGGGGCATTTTTCCTTATATGGCTATAGTAAAACCTTGTTTACACACTAGAGGCCACATTTATTTTCAGATCTTCATGAAACTTGGTCAGAAGATTTGTCCCAATAATATCTTGTTATCTCAGGTGTGCGACTTTGGACCTTTCAGGCCCTCTTGTTTATGAGTGTGGCTCAAATGGTTTTACATTAAAAAACATCCCTGTGTTTCAGACACCGCTGTCCTGGCAGGCCAAGTGGGACGGCCCTGAAGACCCAATCCAGTACCTGAGTGGGCTGGTGTCGCGGGCGGTGGCCGTACAGAGCTGGGTAGACAAGGCCCAGAACGGTTCCTTGCTCCGGGACACACTGGACCTCTCAGAGCTCTTCAGGCCAGACACCTTCCTGAACGCACTCAGGCAACAGACTGCTAGGTGGGACATGCAATCACATGTTGTCACACTTTTATATTATTGGCCTCTTTCTGGAAAACTTGGTTTAATGCATGTGCTTAAAGTGTTGTCTCTGATTAACCTGTTCAGTCCCCACTGGCTAATCAGGGTTGACACTTTCTGCCTAAACTTATTTTTTGGTTATAAGAGACATCCTTTCTACAAAAAAAACAACCTTAAAAGCTGAAAGGGTTGTCTCTGATAAGCCTGTGCGGACTTCAGAGGTTAATCTGGTATAACACTTTACACATATCCATTAAGCAAAGTTAACAAAGAACTCTCGCATGTTGTCTACCTGTTTTCATGCATTTGTAGATGCTGAGATGCATAAAGCAATTGGCATGCATATTTAGGTCGTTTTTCCATCCGCACCATGTTAACCCAAGATGACAAGTTTCATATAACATCACCAATGCTTCCTATAAAGCTTTGAGTATTGCATGGATGATGTGTTTACATACTCTTTCACATAAGCTGCACACATGTTAGTCTTCAAAACAAACATTATTAAAAAAACAAAAAACTTTTTATGCCATACAAGTATTGTAAAACGTGTGTGCCCCAATGTTCACTATGTTCTACCCACCTCTCCTCAGGGACTTGGGTTGCTCAATGGACAGCCTCAAGTTCTGCTGCAGCTGGAAGGGGTCACTGCAAGGGGCCAAGTTCAATGTGAAGATAGGGGGCCTGCAGCTTGAGGGCTGCAGCTTTGATGGCTCCCGTTTGTCAGAAAACCAGAGGGACTCCCCCAGTATCTCCGCCATACCCCCCTGTGTGGTGGCCTGGGTCAAGGTGAGTCATAGAGAATGTCAAAACCCCTCGCCCAATCCCAACACACGCACATCACTCATATATCACCCAAGCTACCTTACCCACTGTGTTGTGGCCTGGGTCACAGTTTATTGGCCTCAATATTAAAATTATATTATATTTTCACTGTGAATCTCCAACAATTATTCCAGCATGTTTGTTTTGGCAAGCTTCTATGGCTATGGTCTTTACCAGGCAAGGAAGGGTGCAACACCTTGTTTTTTCTTTAAAGTAATTTGAAATATAATTTGCAATTTAAAATAATGTCATTTTAATACAATTCCTTTTTCTGGAATGTTGGAGATTTTTTTATATAAATATTTTAATCTAAATTGTTTATTAGTCCCCTACCGGTGAAACTGGAGGGGACTTATGGTTTTCGCTGTGTGTCTGTCACACTTTTCTGGATCCTGCGATAACTTTAAAAGTTCTTAATATTTTTTCATGAAACTTGGAACATGGATAGATGGCAATATGGACATTATGCACGTCATTTCATTTTGTTTCCTGCGACAAGAATTCAGGTTGCTATGGCAACAAATAGACTAGAAATACTGCTGAAAATGGTGTTTTTTTCTGGATCCTGTGATAACTTAAAAAAAATTTAATATTTTTTCATGAAACTTGAAACATGGATAGATGGCAATATGGACATTATGCATGTCACTTTATTTTGTTTCTACATCAAAAACTCTGGTTGCAATGGCAACAAATAGACTAGAAATACTGCTGAAAATGTTGTTTTTTCTGGATCCTGCGATAACTTTAAAAGTTCTTCATATTTTTTCATGAAACTTGAAACATGGATAGATGGCAATATGGTCATTATGCACGTCATTTCATTGTGTTCCTACATACAAAATTCTGGTTGCTATGGCAACAACTAGACTGGAAATACTGCTGAAAATGGTGTTTTTTTCTGGATCCTGCGATAACTTTAAAAGTTCTTAATATTTTTTCATGAAACTTGAAACATGGATAGATGGCAATGTGGACAATATGCACGTCATTTCATTTTGTTCCTACGTAAAAAATTCTGGTTGTTATGGCAGAAAATAGACTGGAAATACTGCTGAAAATGGTGTTTTTTTCTGGATCCTGCGATAACTTTAAAAGTTTTTAATATTTTTTCATGAAGCTTGAAACATGGATAGATGGCAATATGGACATTATGCACGTCACTTCATTTTGTTTTTTACGTCAAAAATTCTGGTTGCTATGGCAACAAATATAAAAAAAGAAAAAAATTCTGACAATGGTGGAGCAGGTAGGGAACATATATTGCTTGGCAATAGTCTATTTTGATAATGATTAAAATGGTGACATATTGCATAACCTTGTCCAGGATAATGTTTGTATAAATACATGTAATGTCGGTGCCCATTGTCTAAAAATTTCTTAGAAAAAACCAAGGGACTGTTCCGAATTAAAAAAGAAGTCCTGAGTCTCTGGAACTTTACATAAACATTTCTTTAACAAGTCAACAATGATCAAATGAATAGTTTGGTATCTTTTCGTAAGCAGAAAACAGCGGGAGTTTTAAAGTAAAAAATTTAAAAGGATTTTTTTTTATTTCCCAATGGAGCTAGGCTATTTTGCTTTAGTTCATTTAACCCTTTCACGCTCAGAGGCAAAGTGAAAATGGATATGTGCAAACAGCATAAAACCAGAACAGCCTCAGGGTTCGCACAGGGCTTGAAAAGTGCTTGAAAACGAGTCCAGGGCTTGAAAAGCCCTTGAACAAAGATTGGCCTTGAAAAAGTGCTTGAAAAGTGCTTATTTCATGTAAAAAAGCCTTGAAAGTGTTTATTTATGCTCAAAATTACTTTTATCATCGCTTTAATTATTTTACTTAAATCGTTCTTAAGGGAAATATTATGAAAATTTATCATAAATTCCTTCGCGCAAAAAAAGTTGAATACGAAATATAAGTTTCGTACACTATTTAGTACGAAACGTTATGTGTACACGTCGCAGATTATGTGTACTACGTCAGAGGTTCTCCATTGTGATCAATTTTTGCGAGTGAAAACGCAGGGATGGGGAAGTGTCGTTTCAAACCAGGGTGGTTAACTGAATAAGAGGAGAGAGCTGGAAGAACTGGAAAAGGAAATCAATTCTGTTAAAGACAAAATGTTGTAGTAACTGACTGCTGTTCAAATGTAATGAACTAGTCTGTTTGATGTGAGCATAGAAAGAGACAATGTGTTTGTTTGTAATAACTTTTAAATGTAAATACAGTACAGCCAATGCGGAACAAACGTATTTCGCGAACCGCGGCGGCAAGGCGAAACGAGTCGATGCCGCTTCAGTCGTTGAAGCCGCGTCAGTTTGCGGCGGCAAGTCGCATTTCGCCGCGAAACTTCGCATCTGTCCGCCGAGGCATGCCGCGATCCGCGACATGATGCCGAGTCGATGCGCATCATGAAATAAAAAATCTTCAATTTTTTTAGTTACATGTAGTTAACAAATTTTGAAAGAACAATTATAATAATAACTAAAATCATAATAAATGTATTGTGCGCGGATTGTCTTAGCATATACATGTAAGCATAGTTAATGTGTCTGGCCAATTAAGTTTGTTTCCCGCCCGTAGTGTATGTATTTCACACATAAACACTGTCACGTAATTATGTTTTCGCACATACAAGTGGTCAAGGCTCCAGCATATGGTGGATTTATGAATTAATTGCATGTTGATTTTGCTATTATATTTAAAGGGATCTTTTCACGCTTTGGTAAATTGACAAAATTGAAAAAAGTTGTTTCAGATTCGCAAATTTTCGTTTTAGTTATGATATTTGTGAGGAAACAGTAATACTGAACATTTACCATGGTCTAATATAGCCATTATATGCATCTTTTGACGATTTTAAAACCTAAAAATTATAAAGCGTTGCAACGCGAAACGATTGAATAATTTGGAGAGTTCTGTTTTTGTCGTTAAATTTTGTGAAACTACGAAGATTGCTTATATAAGGTATAAAATATATCAAGTATGTGTAATCGGCGGAATAGCTCAGTAGGCTAAAGCGTTTTTACTTCAGGACTCTTGCAGGACTCCAGGGGTCATTGGTTCGAAACCTGGTCCGGGCAATGTTCTTTTCCTTTTTTAATTTTATTCTTGATTTTTTACTGGAGCTTTTACGATCCAATGTTTACATTTATCGATATAAAGCATTTAATGAATAAGTTAAAAAATGCCAAAATCTGTGAAAAGGCCCCTTTAAGCTAAGAAAATTAGCAGCTTGAAGTCACATCAATAATCAAGACGGTGACGACGTATTTGTTGTTTTGTTAATTATCAGCTTATTATAACTATTGTTTGAATATGTGTATGTAAACACGTTTTATTTTGTTCATATTATACAGTTAATATCGCTACTAATTACCCGATAATTCTGTATATTCCAGTTTTAAAGCAAATGCTGGTAAATATTTACGATACACAAACATTCTCGATATTTCCTTAAGTATCAAATACATTTTGGCATGTGTTACTATTTATAGAGATGATGAAATAACGTCTAATCGGTGCTTTTTTTCAACTGAACACGCGATTTACGCTTGACGTGATGTTCATGTATTTATACAACACAAAATACACCCAAACTTTCCAAACGACGTTCTACATGTCTGCATAATTTTCGCGCGCTTTTTATGAAACAAAGGATATTTTAGCACTGTTTATTTGACGCTAGAATTTGCCAAAGGTCGCGTTAGCATTAAAGTTCGGAAGTGTGTTTCGGATTACAAATTTAATAATGATAATCGAACGAAACATTAACAGTTGCGCGTAATTAATTCTACGCTTCACATACATGTATGTACATGTAGGTGGATATCTTTTCACTCGATCTGCCGCGTACGTATGCGGCGGATTTACTTCGCGAAATTACGCGAGGTTAATACAGACTCTGCGTCGTTGCGCGGATCGATGCCGATTGCCACGGCGATACGCCGCGTGAACACACGATTCGGCGGCCGCGTACTAATAATCTGGCCGTGGCGTAGCCGCGGATTATGTTTGAGCCGCGTTGGCTGTACTGTACATATGTGACACTCATTGTGTTAAAGGGA
Source organism: Dreissena polymorpha (assembly GCF_020536995.1). Classification (NCBI taxonomy): domain Eukaryota; kingdom Metazoa; phylum Mollusca; class Bivalvia; order Myida; family Dreissenidae; genus Dreissena; species Dreissena polymorpha. The sequence continues at coordinate 15,605,767 of NC_068358.1, read as the reverse complement.
TCTTTTCACGCTTTGGTAAATTGACAAAATTGAAAAAAGTTGTTTCAGATTCGCAAATTTTCGTTTTAGTTATGATATTTGTGAGGAAACAGTAATACTGAACATTTACCATGGTCTAATATAGCCATTATATGCATCTTTTGACGATTTTAAAACCTAAAAATTATAAAGCGTTGCAACGCAAAACGATTGAATAATTTGGAGAGTTCTGTTTTTGTCGTTAAATTTTGTGAAACTACGAAGATTGCTTATATAAGGTATAAAATACTTCAAGTATATGTACTCGGCGGAATAGCTCAGTAGGCTAAAGCGTTTTTACTTCAGGACTCTGGCAGGACTCCAGGGGTCACTGGTTCGAAACCTGGTCCGGGCAATGTTCTTTTCCTTTTTTTAATTTTATTCTTGATTTTTTACTGGAGCTTTTACGATCCAATGTTTACATTTATCGATATAAAGCATTTAATGAATAAGTTAAAAAATGCCAAAATCTGTGAAAAGGCCCCTTTAAGGATGGATAACCTGTATTTCTATGTAATAACTAGAAATAACATGTATGAGTTATTGTGGAATAAGTGTAATGTGTTTGAGCAAATAAAAAAAATGATATTTACTATGTTAATCTGGTTTGAAAATGCAGTTTTTAAAGGAAACTAACGTACGGTTCTCGGCCTTAAAAATTAAAATTTGGCCTTGAAAAGTCCTTGAAAAGTGCTTGAATTTAGGTTTGAGATTTCTGTTTAAACCATGAGCCTGCAAGTGACTCGTAGTCTGTTCAGGTTGTATGCTGTTTGCTGCTCATCAGTATCTAAGGGTTGGAAATGAAGCCTTTAAAACTAGTAAAAAAGCTCTTAAATTAAATTTAACTTTGTAAGAGACTACAAATGCGTTAAAATACGTATCTAAGGGGTAAAGGGTTAAGTACTGTTTGAAGCAAACATATAAACTATGCTTAAGGTAATTAAATCCTGCATGTTTATTTCCAGGACGATGCACCAGACCCATATGGTGTAGACGAGACAATATCCATCCCCATTTACTACAGCGCCGACCGGGATCGCATTATCACCAAGCTGAACGTGCCTTGTGGTGGGAACAAGTCCGTCTGGATCCAGTGTGGAGCTGCACTCTTCCTGAAAGCTCATTAAGGAAGATCAATGGGATCTTTTAAATTTTGACTGGGATCATTTAAAAATTGACTGGGATCATTTAAAATGTGACTTGGATTGTTTGAAATGTGACTGGGATCATTTCAAATTTGACTGGGATCTTTTCAACGGGGAGCATTTTACATGTTCTAAATCAAAATCTGCCCTTTTTCTGATTAATGAAGCCACACCACTTTTGTTTATTAAGTTTAAGTTTGAAATTTGACTTGAATTGCTTGAGTTTAAAATAGAATGAATTGAAATTTGATTGGGATCATTTCAAATTTGAATATGATCATTTGATATGTTTCTGGGATGTTTTTGCAAATTAACTGGGAATTTTATTTTTATTTTGTCTGTGAAGTCTATCCAGATTATTTGAAAATTGACTGGTATTAAGTTAAAATTTAGTGTGATTGTATGAAATTCTTGTTTAGGTAAAAATCTTTTTGCTTGAATTATATTAAACGCTACTCGAATTGTGTGAACATTAAATTATCTGAAAGTGTTTTTGATATAGATTGCTGTGATGTGTTAAGTTTTGGCAACAAGTCAACAATGATTTGCATTGTGATGTTTGAACCATGTAGCTCTTGTCTTATTGAAATGTTTCTCTTGTTGTGTGTGTGTTAGTTTATTTATTTATTTGAGGAGTCAATGCTAGTGAGTTAACATTATTGTGTGCATGCACATTTGTTATTGTTTTTATTTGTTAATGAACTACTATTATTTACATAATTAAATTAATTTTAAGATAATGCAAATAACCACTTAAACCACAACTTTTCTCATTTCCTGCACTTTAGGTAATGGTCAAAATCTGTGATTCATATGGCACTTTGAAATTTGATGCAGATCCATCAGAGCAATTATAAACATAGCTCCTTAGGGAAAAATGAAAGAAATGTATTTAATTCAACAATTTCTAATGTATCTGTCTATTTTGTTTTCAGTCTTTTGACATTAGCATGTTTAAAATAAGTAAATATTGCCAAAATCTTAATATATGCATTGGCAACCGTTTGAATTAAAAATAAAAAAATTGAAATGATTTTTAAGAAATTCTTAAATCTAGTCTTCTCTCAGGATCTTTGTGAAAACTAAACCTGAATGTTGTTATCAAGGTCATTTATAATTGATCTGGTCTCTGGGTAAACCTGGGCTTATGCATCTATGTGCGTAAAGTATCATCCCATACTTGTCTGGTTGGACTGCAGACTTTTATTTCTGAATTTATGGACTTTTTTGTTTAAAGGAAGTCTCTTTTTTACAAACAATCCAGTCTTGTTGGAAAGTATTGTGTTTTGATGATAATTTATGCTCAATCATTAAGCTCAGTTCTCCCAGAGACTGGCTGAATTTATGACATTCTTAAATTCTGTCAACAGGCCATTCTGTAAGGTTGTCTGAGAGAATTCCTTGCTATATATTTGCATTACACAAATTTTGGCATCCTTTGAATCCGTCTAATAATTACTAAACATTCCTTTTTAAAATTACATATTATCAACAATTTGATATTCAAATACAGTTCACACACTTGTAATTGGTATGTTAATGTCTGTATACATTTTAAATACAAAATATTTCTTTACATTTTGTTTACATTCAAAAATGATGCATGTTAAGTATTTTACCAACACATTCTATTAAACAAACATGAAACTTAAATGGTGTTTGTTTATTATAATTCACAATAATGCTGCCAATTATCCCTATATGGTCTGTACAGCCTGTAATATGTCTTGAGATTTGCCACACAAATATAGCTATTGGCCCTTTGAAAAACTGCAACAACCTTTGCCCAATGTGTTAACTAATTTGATGCGTAGCTCTTTTGACATTGTGGATTTTTAACTGTATATTATTGCTTAGATTATTTATCATGACACTGTTTTGTTATCAAGATGGGATTTAACACAAATCCCTACTAGTTCTGTTGATATATCTTAACACACAGAGTACTGATTCTTACAAGGGAACAAACAAGAGTACCGGTATCTTTACAATTCACGACTTTTCCTTTCTGTGTAATTGAGATCAGCTTTATTTGCTGTCACACTATTCAAATACCATGTGAGCATCGTCATGCAAAAAAGAGTCTCGTGCTATATGCGACCAGCATAGCTCCAAACCTGCCTGCGCATTTCCCCAGTCTGGTCAAGAACTACCTTGTCCGCTATAAAGTAATGCAATATATCATGAGCTAATTAATGGACTAGGCAGCTGCTGCAAATCAAGTACCAAGGAAAGAAAAACAAGCACATGTTAAATTGTAATACTATTTCTCTTAGGAATTTGGTCAATATAGATGTACAGACATCTGTAAGAAGCCTGGTGAATATAAAGACCTGTTCCAATATAGTTAAGATTTTTAAGAAGAGCTTGGTTAAAACACTGACATGTCCCAATCTAGTTAAGATTCCGGAAAGGGGCTTGGCTATTACTAGGACAAATTATAATCTAATTAAGATCTGTGTAAGGAGCTTGGTGAAAACACAGACATGTCCTAATCTAGTTAAGATTCCGGAAAGGGGCTTGTTTATTACTAGGACAGATCATAATCTAATTAAGATCTCTGTAAGGAGCTTAGGGAAAACACGGACATGTCCCAATCTAGTTTAGATTCCGGAAAGGGGCTAGGTTAATACTAGGAAAGATCATAATCTAATTAAGATCTCTCTAAGGAGCTTGGTGAAAACACGGACATGTTCCAAACTAGTTATGATTCCGGAAAGGGGCTTGATATAACTAGGACAGATCATAATCTAATTAAGATCTCTGTAAAGAGCTTGGTGAAAACACGGACATGTCCCAATCTAGTTAAGATTCCGGAATGGGGCTTGGTTATTACAAGGACAGATCATAATCTAATTAAGATCTCTGTAAGAAGCTTGGTGAAAACACGGACATGTCCAAATCTAGTTAAGATTCCGGAAAGGGGCTTGGCTTTTACTAGGACAGATCATAATCTAATTAATATCTATGTAAGGAGCTTGGTGAAAACACGGACATGTCCAAATCTAGTAAGGATTACGGAAAGGGGCTTGGTTATTACTAGGACAGATCATAATCTAATTAAGATATCTGTATGTAGCTTGGTGAAAACACGGACATGTCCCAATCTAGTCAACGCGGAAAGGGGCTAGGTTAATACTAGGAAAGATCATAATATAATTAAGATCTCTGTAAGGAGCTTGGTGAGAACACGGACATGTCCCAATATAGTTAAGATTCCGAAAAGGGGCTTGGCTATTACTAGGCTTGATCATAATCTAATTAATATCTCCGAAAAGAGCTTGGTGAAAACACGAACATGTCCCAATCTAGTTAAGATTCCGGAAAGGGGCTTGGCTATTACTAGGACAGATCATAATCTAATTAAGATCTCTGTAAGGAGCTTGGTGAAAACACGGATATGTCCCAATCTAGTTAAGATTCCTGAAAGGGGCTTGGTTATTACTAGGACAGATCATAATCTAATTAAGATCTCTGTAAGGAGCTTGGTGAAAACACGGACATGTCCCAATCTAGTAAAGATTCCGGAAAGGGGCTTGGTTATTACTAGGACAGATCATAATCTAATTAATATCTCTGTAAGGAGCTTGGTGAAAACACGGATATGTCCCAATCTAGTTAAGATTCCGGAAAGGGGCTTGGTTGTTACTAGGACAGATCATAATCTTTTTTAGCTCTCTGTAAGGAGCTTGGTGAAAACACGGATATGTCCCAATCTAGTTAAGATTCCGGAGAGGGGCTTGGTTATTACTAGGACAGATCATGATCTTATTTAGATCTCTGTAAGGAGCTTGGTAAAAACACTTACATGTCGTTACCGGCTCAGGTACTTCTTAGTACCAAGGGTACTCTTGATAATACTGCAATTTACCCCCCGACTACGGAAAATACGCTTAGAGGCACCCTGTCATTTGCTTTGTATCATACTTAAAGTACTGATTAAGGTAAACATGCACCACCTCCGAAACACTGCTTCTACTACAGATACTCAATTGTTACTTCATACACTAGTTCGGGGCCAATGTGTTTACTCACCGACAAAATTCTATATTGCTATGTTCAAGGTTTGCGTACGACTGCTCTTATCTCTAAATCGACTTAAATATATTGAAATAAAATAGCAGTTGCAGAAATGTGGTGGTGGATGCATTTTGGAAACACAAACGTGGTGCAGGCACGCATGCGTGTGACGGAATAATACTACTTACCAACGACTGAAATAAAAATGAAAGACAAGCGACCATTAATTTTAACTTCTTGTATTTAAATCACGTTCCAGCCAATCGTAAATCTTCTAATGCACTCGTAAAAAAATGATATCTAAATTAACGTTCTAAAATTCCTGAAATATCGACTTATTTCATATAAACTATATAAAAATATATAAATTATAAAAAGTAAATATTTAATAGTTCCAAATTTATTATTCCGCTCTTGCGCTTTGTTCCTTTGTCGCCTTTTCCCGGGCTGCCTTCTGCTCCTCCATTTCTACCTTCCATTTGTCCATGGACGTGATGGTGCCGTCCAATAGACGCTTGGTTCCCGGAAGTAGAACGCTCAGTGTCGTGTATAGGGGCTTGCAGATAAAACTGATGAATCCGATCTGCAAATACGAGACATTTTGAGCGCATTGTTAGTACGGGACTTCATTTAATAAATATGTTATATGCACACATGTCATGAACAGCATTTCAAAAGTGAATAACACATATTGACCTTAATTATTAGTAGGAACTCGCTGCAATTTTCCTCTCTTATTTACAAAAATACGAAAATATGAATGCCCTTACTCGACGGTGTTGTTTTGTGATTGAAACTATTGTGACCTACATTTTTGTTTATGTCATATGCACAAATATTCACATGGAACAGGTGCATATAATAGTGAAAAGTAGTTTGCACTACTTGATTACTTGAGTTTCGAGTTAAGTTATATTATAACTAGAATGCATTTTTGTAAAGACGTTCGGCGCTGAAATTATATCTTAGATGGTAGTTTTAAAATAAAATAATAAGATGAGATGATCCGTAACGTTTCGGTGCATACTTATGGATGTTTCCAGACCATGCCATATAGGACTTCTTTTTCGTCTTATTACTTTAAGAACGTTTAAACCTATTTTAAAATTTAAATAGCATCAACTGCAACAATTATTGTTAAACTTAAAATATGCATCGAGTTCGCAGTCCCTTTTTTTTTCGTCCAATTCGATTGACGTTCATTATTTCAGCTCCGTAAAATATCTCAAGAAACATAGTTCAAAAGTAAGCTCAGCCTAATCAAAGCGCCGACGGCGTTGAAAGTCTTTTTGCAAGATACAGAGAAGTTTCTGCTGAAGGAAATCTTAAAGGAACAATGAACTAAATGAAAAATAAAAAAGGCTATCAAAAATACTTATTTGTAAGAAAAAGTGCAAATAACGGAAACAATAAGTGATGGAATATTGCAAAACATCTTATATCAATAGGAAAATCAGAAACACGTATCCAGGGAGCTTGGTATTTTGCGAGCAAGTAAATGCCCGGATGAAAACATTATTTCTAATTGGCTGGACGTTTATTTCTGCATTTGTTTGAATTTGGAGAAAAATTGTTCCCTATAGATGTGTCCGTTGTTTGTTTATTAAAAAGATAAAGTCACTATTTCTCATAACTATTACAGTCAATTTGAGATATGTGTACTAGGTGGTAATTAACGATATCACTTCATCATTAATTTTTAAGAGACTGAACAACTTTTTTATTCGGAAGCTAAGGAGTAAATGTTATATATTCGTTTTTCTTGTTTTGTTTATTACATCTCATTATACTGTTACGATCGCATCATTTTCATTTGAGCGGACAGTAACAATTAGTTGTTGTTGTTGTTGTTGTGGCTGTTGTATTTACCGACAAAGTTACTTGCGCAAAATATTACATGCATGCTTTATTTTGGAGCACACGTTATGTATTTTATCCTTCATCAAATTATTCGAGGAACTTTTAATAATATGCAACATAATTTGCAGATGAATATCAAAACACTTTACTTTAATTAACCCCCTCTGTCGTCGCCCCAAATCGCAAGGTAAATGTCTGACGTTACAGAGTTTACCGATATTACAGCCCTAAAAAACGAGCCGGTCTTCTGCAAGATACATTATAATTATTTATCCGTTAAAACTATTTAAAGTAACGTACCCCATTTATAATTAGATTGATCAAGTATCACAACTTCAAATACGACAGATTTGCCTGGTTAAAAACACTTTCCTAAGTATGCAAAAAGTTAGCTAAAAATGTCAGGAAAATATCGTTCGATACCCTCATATTGAGCGTCGCCTGGTTACGATCTTTTTGTTTACCTTAAGAACGAAGCTCTTGTGATAACGTCACACACGAGTATTTTGTTTCACTAACATTACTAAGCTTGAATAGAAATACAAACACAACCAAAACGTCTCGATACGCAGTAACCGTTTTTTTACTTCGATTATTAAATCAAAATCTTGTTTCCATCATCGTTTTTATGCTTGTAATTCACATATTCTGGCATGTTTTTCAAATGTGATTAAACCTGATTGCTTAATAAAGCTTTAGTGATAAAATAGTTGAACAAAAACACATTATGTCGCCGTGATTCGAACCCATGCCCTTATCTTTAATAAAAAATCAACTGCCATTAAATTACAATTAATACCAAAAATCAGTATTAAATCACCTTTTTTAAAACTCGGGTTTATTATTCTGTGACCAGTTAGAATAACCGCACGCTACTTTAAATGATCTTTTTTTCACGAGCTCAACGTCAGTTTGTTCGCACACAACTATATGTTGATAAAATAACCAAAAAATATTATAATCAAAACAAATTTGATCTTACTATTTTGCTTAGATGTTATATGCGCGCAAAATGGACAACCTTTATAATTTCATGGCGCATGTCTATATTTACGTGTAATTTTATTTAAGGTTAACACAATATGAGTCATGCATACCAGGGAAGATATGGTAAAACGAATGATCCTCGTTGCTTTAAACTATATTTTCCTTATATTATCTCGAAGTTATTGATATTTGAAAACTAAAAAAGAAGCATAAAGTCGACGTCACACGCTAGCAAAAACGTATTGACCGCATAACTAAATGGCCATCGGCTCAGTAGTTCTCTTTTTATATTCAGCAGAGCTTCGGCGAATGTACAACATTGATTAATTGATGACGAGTCATTCCCATCACGCAAATGACCAGCGTGGAGAAATGTACACCGGGAATTGCGAAATTTAACCCATTTATGCCTAGTGGACTCTCCCATCCTTCTTATTTGGATCAATTTATTTCCAAAATTAGGGATCTCTAGCATATTTGTTTCTATATTAAAAATATTTTTTACAGAAATTCCTTTAAGCAAACATCGTAGACCCAGATGAGACGCCGCATCATGCGGCGTCTCATCTGGGTCTACGTTGTTTGCCATGGCCTTTTTTTAGACGCTAGGCATACATGGGTTAACTATACAATAAATAGCAATTTCACTGTGCGCATCAGTCTAAGAATTCGTTTCAGGATATGTTTCTCTACTTTTAATCATAAATACAACACATTTACCTTTTATGCGATACCTTAATTTTAGCGGTTTTTTTTTTTCGGGGTGAAATTTGTTTTAAATGACTCAATCACTAAGGTCAAGAAAGTCCAAAAATGTTGCTGATGTCAATATAAACCACTTATTCGACAGCATTTTTTTCAAATGAAGCTATGTTCAAATTATGCCAATGTCGTCACAGGTGGACCCGTACCAGGGGCCTCGAGTACTATACCACAGAGCTACAGTTTGACACGTAGGCGTTTAAGAGGCGTCCTCGTGTTTCATACAAAGTTTATTGCTAGACGATAAATTGTATATGTGTTGATGGCGCTTTTCCTTATGTTAAACTATTATTTAAATTTAAACCTGAAAAGATGCTATGTTTTTGGTACACAAATACTAATTGCTGATAGTTTCACTGTCTTTTATTTAAAAAATTCTACTCGATTCTATCGGTCTTCTCTATTCTCGCTGCATGAGCATCGCTCTTGAAAAATGGTTGTTAATGCATGTGTGTAAAATGTCGTCCCATGTTAGCTTATGCAGTCCGCACAAGCTAATCAGAGACGACACTTTCCGCTTTTATTTTATCTTTCGTTTAAAAGTTCTCCGTTTGTAGCGAAAATCCAGATTAGGCGGAAAGTGTCGTCCCTGATTAGCCTTTGCGAACCGCACAGGCAAATCTGGGACGACTATTGACGCACATGCATTAAACCCTGTTTTCCCGGAATGGGACTCATATGTATTACAAAGAAGTCGTACCTGATTCTTAGGAATGTCGTCCTGGTAATGACGGTCCATCATCGGGATGGGCTGCAGACCACGCTTCTTTTCTTCGTCGCCCTAATAACACAATAAAACCCGGTATTTACATAAATGCGCAACCTCCTCCTTAGCATTTCGTTTCATAAAGCGGGGACTTCAGTGAGTACATAGTGTGATGATGAGCATTTTATATATTAAAACTGAGTAAGTATGTATTCTATATGTCTGAAGTGTACAACTCCGTATTTCGTAAATCTAGAGTGGTTTTTCATATGTCTAGAGTAATTAAGTCAATACGTGTATTTCGTTTGTCAACATAACCTCCCCGCAGAGATTTGACTGGTTCCAAGCATAGGCCAATATCAAAACCCTGCCGTTATAATTAACAACGTTATGACAGCGGAGCCACGTTGTACAATACTGACGTCTTACAGTATAAACTTTTTCCCGTTTATTAGTTGTTAATTATACTTTTGTTAAAATTAAGGTTATTTATGTTTTTATTATGAACGTAAACTTATCTATATATTTTCAAAATGTTAAATAAAATGATACTACTTTTTCATAATATAATACTTCAACAAAAAATCCCTCCTGATCTGTGATGACAGTGGTTATCGCCAGTAGCCAAGGATAGGTTAACGTTGCGTGGAGTTTTATTTCAACATTTAATAAAGAAAATTGCATTTCGTTTGTCTAGAGCGTATTCTTCAGTATTTCGTATATCTAGCGTATGTATCCTGCATTTCATATGTGTATACCAGAGTATTTGAGGAGGTATTTAGTATGTTTATATGTGCTGGTCAGTAGTTCGTTTTTTCTTAAGAGTGTTAGTATTTCATATGTCTTCACTTATGTATGTGTGTCAGTTTTTAGTTTGTATGGAGGGATTTGGTCAGCAATTCGTTTGTTTTGTGTGTTGTGTAGAATTTCGTTTATCTATAATGTGTGCGTCAGTATTCCGTATGTCTTGAGTATGTTAGTCAGTAATTCATATGTCTTGAGTATTTTAGTCAGTATTTCATATGTCTTGAGTATGTTAGTCAGTATTTCATATGTCTTGAGCATGTTAGTCAGTATTTCATATGTCTTGAGTATTTTAGTTAGTATTTAGTATATCTTGAAGATGTTAGTCAGTATTTCATAGGTCTTGAGTATGTTAGTCAGTATTTCATATGTCTTGACTTAGTATTTCATATGTATTAAGTATATTCGTCAGTATTTTATATTTCTTGAGTATGTTAGTCATTATTTCATATCTCTTAAGTATGTTAGTCAGTATTTCATAATTATGTCTTGAGTATGTTAGTCAGTATTTCATATGTCTTGAGTATGTTAGTCAGTATTTCATATGTCTTGAGTATGTTAGTCAGTATTTCATATGTCTTGAGCATGTTAGTCAGTATTTCATATGTCTTGAGCATGTTAGTCAATATTTCATATGTCTTGAGTATGTTAGTCAGTATTTCATATATCTTGAGTATGTTAGTCAGTAATTAATATGTCTTGAGTATTTTAGTCAGTAATTCATATGTCTTGAGCATGTTAGTCAGTATTTCATATGTCTTGAGTATGTTAGTTAGTATTTCATATGTCTTGAGTATGTTAGTCAGTATTTCATATGTCTTGAGCATGTTAGTCAGTATTTTATATGTCTTGAGTATGTTAGTCAGTATTTCATATGTCTTGAGCATGTTAGTCAGTATTTCATATGTCTTGAGCATGTTAGTCAGTAATTCATATGTCTTGAGTATTTTAGTCAGTAATTCATATGTCTTGAGCATGTGAGTCAGTATTTCATATGTCTTGAGTATGTTAGTCAGTATTTCATATGTCTTGAGCATGTTAGTCAGTATTTCATATGTCTTGAGCATGTAAGTCAGTATTTCATATGTCTTGAGTATGTTAGTCAGTATTTCATATATCTTGATTATGTTAGTCAGTATTTCATATATCTTGAGTATGTTAGTCAGTAATTCATATGTCTTGAGTATGTTAGTCAGTAATTCATATGTCTTGAGCATGTTAGTCAGTATTTCATATGTCTTGAGTATGTTAGTCAGTATTTCATATATCTTGAGTATGTTAGTCAGTAATTCATATGTCTTGAGTATGTTAGTCAGTAATTCATATGTCTTCAGCATGTTAGTCAGTATTTCATATGTCTTGAGTATGTTAGTCAGTAATTCATATGTCTTGAGTATGTTAGTCAGTATTTCATATGTCTTGAGCATGTTAGTCAGTATTTCATATGTCGTGAGCATGTTAGTCAGTATTCATATGTCTTGAGCATGTTAGTATGTATTTCCTATGTCTTGAGTATGTTATTATGTATATCATATGTCTTGAGTATTAAACTATTCAAAAATATCCCACTCAGAAACATTTTTGTATTTCCTTCAATTAAGAAAACAATTAAGGTCAGCACGTGCAAACTCTCTGAATAATATGTGATTGGCAGGTAATAATTACAGATAATTTACACTAGCAATATTGAAATGAACTTTAAAATTGATTTCCTTAATTTAATTGGCCAGTCATAGTTGACACTGATCATTAGACCTAAATACCCTAAAGGCATTTTTGGGCCAAGAGATAAAATATTTATGAAATGTAAACATGTGACACAAATGTTTTTTTACATTCTGATAACAAATCTCAACTTTTTTAGAATACCTGTATTAATTGAAACACGGAACCAACCCTTGTTCAACATATTTTTTTACCTAATTAGACAGCAGTTAGCAAATATTTTAGAAAAGGATAATGAACAGTAAATGCCTACATTTACAGCACATTTACCGCACTGTTAGTCTGTTTTTTATGTCGTGAGTATGTTAGCCAGTATTTCCTATGTCTTGAGTATGTTAGTCTGTTTTTTTTATTTCTTGAGTATTTTAGTCAGTATTTCATATGTCTTGAGTATTTTAGTCTGTATTTCATATGTCTTGAGTATGTTAGTCAGTATTTCATATGTCTTGAGTATGTTAGTCAGTATTTCATATGTCTTGAGCATGTTAGTCAGTATTTCATATGTCTTGAGTATGTTAGTCAGTATTTCCTATGTCTTGAGTATGTTAGTCAGTATTTCATATGTCTTGAGTATGTTAGTCAGTATTTCATATGTCTTGAGCATGTTAGTCAGTATTTCCTATGTCTTGAGTATGTTAGTCAGTATTTCATATGTCTTGAGTATGTTAGTCAGTATTTCATATGTCTTGAGTATGTTAGTCAGTATTTCATATGTCTTGAGTATGTTAGTCAGTAATTCATATGTCTTGAGCATGTTAGTCAGTATTTCATATGTCTTGAGCATGTTAGTCAGTATTTCCTATGTCTTGAGTATGTTAGTCAGTATTTCATATGTCTTGAGTATGTTAGTCAGTATTTCCTATGTCTTGAGTATGTTAGTATTTCATATGTCTTGAGTACGTGAGTCAGTACTTCATATCTCTTGAGTATGTTAGTAAGTACTTCATATGTCTAGAGCATGTTAGTAAGTACTTCACATGTCTTGAGTATGTTAGTCAGTATCTCATATGTCTTGAGTATGTTAGTCTGTATTTCATATGTCTTGAGTATGTAAGTCAGTTTTAATATTTCTTGAGTATATTAGTTAGAAATTCGTATGTCTTGAGTATGTAAGTCAGTATTTCGTATGTCTTGATTATGTTAGATAGTATTTCGTATGTCTTGAGTATGTTCGTCATTGTTTCGTACGTCGTGAGATTGTAAGTCAATATGTCTAGAATGTTGAAGTTAGAAATTCGTAACCTTTTCGTCAGTCTGTCACACAAACGCAAACAGAGGAACCCGACACATTGCATCAGTAGTATCGGCGCTTTTATTTGTCGTCAGGCGGATTGTCGTTTTAGCGCTCTTCTAAAGCGACAATTAGCCGGAAGAATATGACCAAACTCCAGCACCCTACACCTGACTACCTGCATGAAGAACTCATCGTAAATGAATTTCGCCGTCCGCTGCTGGGTGTGCCACGGCTTGGCGATGGCGCACAGGTCCGCTCCCGTCATCATGAGCGCCAGCAGCCCGTGCCGATGGGCACCCACCTCCGGATTGAACTCTTTCCTCTCGATAAGGCCTGTCAGGAACTTCTGATTGGTGAAGTAGAGGGACAGATCCGTCGCTATGATGTTTTTCCTGATAAAGTCATAAAGCTGCATAAAGTAGAGTTTTGAAAATGAAGCTAGTGTGTTTTCTGTCTTTAGTTTTTTTGTTAAGTGTAGTAGTCTCCAGCTTACCCCTTGTAAATACCGTCTATATATCGTCACGCATACTTACCCCTTGTAAATACCGTCTATATATCGTCACGCATACTTACCCCTTGTAAATACCGTCTATATATCGTCACGCATACTTACCCTTGTAAATACCGTCTATATATCGTCACGCATACTTACCCCTTGTTAATACCGTCTATATATCGTCACGCATTCTTACCACTTGTAAATACCGTCTATATATCGTCACGTATACTTACCACTTGTGAATACCGTCTATATATCGTCACGCATACTTACCCCTTGTAAATACCGTCTATATATCGTCACGTATACTTACCCCTTGTAAATACCGTCTATATATCGTCACGCATACTTACCCCTTGTAAATACCGTCTATATATTGTTACGCGTACTTACCCCTTGTAAATACCGTTTATATATCGTCACGCATACTTACCCCTTGTAAATACCGTCTATATATCGTCACGCATACTTACCCCTTGTAAATGCCGTCTATATATCGTCACGCATACTTTCGTGTTTTTTTTTTCATGTTAGCACGTAATATTCGAACGTTTATTTGATGTTATTTATGTTACTTATTAAAAATTGTATCAATGTGGTAATAGGATACACACTACTAATACTACCATTTAATGAATGCTTACTAGTATTCGAAATTAAGCATTTCATCCATCTTTATTCGACCGACTCCGAACAAGCAAAGACTCACCTGATGTAGTCCAGGATTAGTCTGTGTTCGTCTGCGGTCAGGAATGAGAATATCTCATGGCCCTCCGCATGCAATATCGTGATCATCTGCTTGTAGTGGTGTTCCTCCATAAGGGAAGTGGAGTACAGCGCCGCTAGAGGGAGCTTCAGCTTCTTAAAGAAATCGTTATTGTAGCCGCGGTGATCGATGTCGTGACAGACGCCACCTATAATAAGCGCCATCTTTTCCAGGTTCGTAAACTGAAACTTGCATTTCCGAATCATCTGCCAGAGGGAGTGCCCCACGTGAAACCCGTGCTCCCAGTTGTGGTACTGAACTGGACGGTAGTTCTTTCTGACCGTCAGTATGAAGCGACAGAGCTTGCGCATCTCGAACGTGTTTGTGAAAGTTTCTTGTATTAATTTTATAAAGAGTTTTGGCAGATGTTCCGTGTAATCGTAGCAGCAGAAGTCATAGGTGTCGAAGTCAGCCGGAATCAGGTTTTCGGCTATTTCTGGCGCCTTCAACAAAGCCTTGTATTCATCGTCTGAGCACGATATGTGGTAGTTCAACACATCCATGGCGACCTACAAGGAACATTAGCCTCGCTCTGATAAAACGGGGTATCAATCATGTGCGTAAAATATCGCCCCAAATTAGCCTGTACAGTCAGTGATGACACTTTCCGCCTAAAATGCATTTTCGATCCATAAATGCGGAAATAGTCGTCCGAGGCTTATCTGGGACGAATATAAAAAGTGAAACTTCAGCTGCATCAGCACGAAGCAAAATCAATAACAAAATGTGGAAAAAAAAATTGATGGCAAACTGTATGACACACGACACATCTATAGAAATAGCACAAAAATACATAACACAAACACATTAACATAAATAAAAATTGGCTCATCCCCTTTCAACGATCAACGCATTGGGCCTCGGAGGTTTTAAACATTTGTTAAGGAGTATCATACATGCTAAAATGAAAATCGTAGGATTACAATTAAAATATAATAGCAATAACAGAGAACATATTTATATTTGATAATCATTAAATTACCAACCGAATGGTAACTTTCTAAGGCATGGTAAAATTAAACTAAAGCACGTATCAAACACATCTCATCTTACATAAAAGGCTTTAGGGATATAGCATGATTTGTTTCAAATAGTCAGATACTACAGTCCTTGCAGTCTGTTCATGTTTATGCTGCTTGCTGCTCATCAGTATCTAAGGTTTTGTGGTAAAGCCGTAAAGACTTGAATCTAGTAAGTAAGGTTTTCAATTATATATAACTATCTAAGGCACTACAAATGCGTGCAAATACGTATCTAAGTGGTAAAGGGTTCACATGAGAAACAAATCATCAAGTCTCCTATGTCCCACCTGGTACTTCATATGTTTGTGCGAGAGCAGCGTGTATATCCGGGAGTAGTGGAGGGCGAGTGCGCAGTAGATTGCGAACAGCTTGAAGGCTGACTCGTCCTCGAGAGTGAAGTGGTCGCCGTTCTTTCTGGGGGTGCGAATAAAAGATCAAAGCATAGATTCTTTAAAGGTTGTTGTTTTCACTACTTACTCGCCATAAGAATTCAATTACTCACCATTTGCTGTTAACTTTCCTGGAACCTACTAGTATACAAACAGTGACCGATACAAACTGTTGGTATAGGTCCCTGTTTGTTTGTACCTTACTTTTCATAAGTAACTATTATTTACAATTAAAAGGGGTGAGGATGATTCCCTTACATTGTCGTTATTATACTGTATTAATAACCGTTTTATATTTTGTAAATTGTAAAACTGTAATTATTTGTTAAACAATCTGCTGTCAACGTCTTCTTAATTGACCGACGACAATCAAAAATAATAATCGCCAGTTAACCCCGCCCTCATAAACATTCTCGGAACCGATTGGACGGCGAAAATTACAGTTCGGCGATTAGAAAGTAACCTGAGAATTTCTCGTGACGCAGCTGTGTCAGCATACATGACTCTGTAAGGTGGCTTGAATATTCCTCATGGTATCTCTTATCAGTGGATTATCTATTACCTCATGGGGAGTTTATGGCGATTGCGCGGTGAAAAAGGTACTCATGTAAGGTGTGTATGTGTGTGTGGGGGGGTGCGTGCGTGCGTGTGTGTAATTCAGAAGTTTTATTTACAGGTCATCGCTGAGTCTTCACGACAACATTATGTTCAGACTTGCCCCTGTGACCTTTCTGGGGAGAATATTTAATTTTGAGCAAAGTAGGTCAAATTTACCTCGGCTTTCCGGGTATTCACCAATGAAATAATTTTGATCAAAATAGACCAGTGCAAGATGACCAATGAGACCAAAGTGAACTAGTAGACACTTTAAATTTCATGTCTGGTTGCCATTAAAAGGATAAGGTTACTATGCCATGGGAGTGCTGACAATTAAGAAGTCCCTTTTCCCGCTCCTCGTGCGCTTCGCCGCTTTTATGGCCTCTTTCGACGCCACAAGCCGTCGACCCGAAACCAAGAACGGCTTCCCCAGCACGTTGAGCGTACTGAGTGCCGCCGTCCTGGAACACTTCAATATCTTCATATGACCACCCCTTCGAAATCCTGATCTGTATCACTGCCCAAGGTTCGCCCCGTCCGTCCTCTAGGCTGCCACCTCCGTTGTTACTGTCCCTCTTCCGGCAATGTAGTGAAACCACTATCCACCAATGGACAATTGCCATTCCGCTTGGCAATCCTTTCAAGTTGTGGGAGTCAGCTTAGTCAACGAGAGAGGGCATCTTGGTCGAGAGATGACGGTACCCCCTTGATTAACAAAGCCGCCCGAAGACGTTTCCCTATCCGACCCCACTCAGACGATGTAGTGAAACCACTATCAATCTACGGACAACTACATGTACCATTCCGCTTGGCGATTCTTCTGAGTCTTCAAGAATACCTTCTGCCGGTGACTTTCGCACCGGTAGCGACGTTCACGCTCCAGCTGATGACTAAGCTCTTTTAAGCTGGAGAATACTATTACATTCATAGAGTAAACTTTATTTTTTGACAATCGCCATTTTCTTTAACATTCTCAACTTTAGACGCCAGCTTACAGATTCAATCGCCATTGGCATCGGAATCTCTAAAATATAATATCTTGACTTTAAAATAAAGTTAGAAACATATGTTTTAAAAAATTAAATAAAACAAAAATGTTTAAATTGTTGTTGTTGTTTTTTGTTACTTGTTAGTCGCATATTCACCTCATGAAATGTGTGTTAATATTTGCCCGTGTATTCAAACCACACGTAAATGTTCGTAATTAAAAATTATACTACGGGAGATCACATCGTTTGTGTTCTCACATTGCTTATTAGGAGTTTATTTTTTCACCGTCGAAACATATGGTATTCTAATATTTGATTAACACGCACTTTTCTTTCGGCACATTCAAATCATACTTTCAGAGACGTGTAAATAGAGAATATTTTGTTAGTTTTGGATAAAGATCAGGTTTATCATGCGAGGCTTAGAACCGATGTAGCGCGAGTCTTGCCGAGCGCTGACATGGTTCGTGCCGAGCATGATAAACTTGATCTTTATCCAAAACTCACATAATATTCCATTTATCCTATTATTTTGTGGTCGTTTAACGTTCAAAAAGAGTAAAACTACTTTAAAATTCAAAGAAACAGCGCTGGTTTTCCAAGTTGATTCCTAAATGTTTGTTTACTTCAACGTCATCATTTGCTATGGCGTCACATTGAAACATATAGTGTTCATAACATAGAGATCGGAAAACCATGGTCTAAAAATAGCGATAGTATAAAGCCCATGTTTATACGATCGTTGTTATACTATCGATTTTCCTCTGGTAATAAGATAAAAAGAAAATAGGTCCTATGGCGTGTTGGCTAGCTGCGCTGTCCGCTATAAATCACACAAGGTTTTGCGGTCTCATTAGGTATCTTCTGACTTACTGCGAAATGCGAGACGGCTTGACCATGAAAAAATCGACCGAAAATAGCCTTCCGTCATAACTGACATTTGGACGTCGAGAATTAAACACACTTTGATTTTGGGGAAATAT
The DNA here is from genome assembly GCF_020536995.1 of Dreissena polymorpha. Lineage (NCBI taxonomy): Eukaryota > Metazoa > Mollusca > Bivalvia > Myida > Dreissenidae > Dreissena > Dreissena polymorpha. The sequence goes on along the minus strand of NC_068358.1, from coordinate 15,587,261 downwards.
TGTGAAACTTTTAGCTGTTTTGGACATATTTGCTGGATTTTCATCAAATAAAAAGTGTTTAATCATAGATGGACGCTTCCTGATGGCAACCACGTCGACATATGTGTGCATTGTTTGACATTTCATGCTGTTGCATTGTGTTATTAAATACACCTGTGAAATCATCTTTGAATACCTTTTCTTTTATTATATAAATAAGGACCAATTTTTTTTCAAGTACCTTAGCGATAAACCTGATAACTGCCGCATCTGCCGCATCCGCGCCGAGAAAGAGTTGTAAAATTAGTGACGGGGGTTTGAGTTCTTTAACTATATGCATTCACAAATGGCAACATAATTTGAATATCGTGTTAAATGGATTTTTTTTTGAACGGAGCGTATATAGAAAATAATTAATAAACAATGTTTGAATTATGCGTGTCGCGGATGAGAATGTTTATGAATGATTATAAGTGTCCACTATCTGCTGCGTCTTAATCACGTGGTATTTTTGCTCAGCACAGGTCATTCATAATCTGAGGCCATGAAAAGATGCGAGAAAATAAAACCACTGCTGATCAACACGTTTAGTGGGATAACGAGAGTCCAATACACTGTCATGCGTCTGTTGCGTAACCTCGTTGATAGTGCTTGCTGCTAAAGCGGGGTTAAATCTGATATGTCTGGGAAATGTTCTTGTTGTTCTCAACAGGTAGCGGCAATATCTCATGTATTATCAAATGCACGGGTGATAACAAAGCAATAGTATAAGGTTAAGCTTGTTTATTTTCACAGTTCTCAATTCAAAAACGTTGAACATGAGTTCACCAATAGCTACAGGTATACTATAGACAACAACACAAATGCTCTATAATCGCTAAAACCGAATATAAAAAAACAACCAAATACAACAAGAAATAGCTTTTTAAAAGGTTGTCGGCGTAAATTCTGACTTTGAAATAAAGTTTGAAATTTACGTTTCTAAATAATTTTATTAAAAACAAAAGTTGAACTATTGTGTTTTTTTCACTTATTAGTCGCATATTCACCACATGATATGTGTGTTATTATAGTCAAACCACACATTAGTGTAAGTATATGAAAATTATACTACGGGAGTGCACATTATATGTGTCCTCAAATGGCTTTTTATGAGTTTATTTCTTCACCATCGAAATATATCGTATGTAAATATTTGATTAACACGCAGTTTTCTTTCGACACATTTAAATCACACTTTCATAGTAGCGTCATGCGAAAGTGGATCTTATGGCGTTTCGGCCAACGTAGCTGCGCAGTCTGGTCAGAGGCGATGCTGTTCGCTATAAAATCACTCAAGGTGTTATGGTCGTATTATTATTATTTTATTATTATTATTATTATTATTATTATTATTATTATTATTATTATCATTATTATTATTATTATTATTATTATTATTATTATTATTATTATTATTATTATTATTATTATTAATATTATTATTATCTCCTGACCAGACTGAGAGATGCGCAGGATGAGTGGGCTATATATATACACTTTAACACCGTTATTTGGAAAACCGATAATCCGAAGTCACCGTTATTTCGAAGTATTTTTTGGGTCCCGATTGTGGTTTTTCTTTGTTCAATATAAAATTTCATTGTTAATCTGAACTTCGTTTAACACGCTCGGAAAATTTTGTAAATATCGAGCACTTTACAATACAAGATTTTAATGAATTTTCTAACCACGCTCCCCTTGAATATAGTTTAAAAATTGTGACAACTAGCAAAACATATAAGCGAGGACGTAAAACTTTTGTGAAATGGAATCCTATTCACAAGGAAGTATTCCTTGCAGAATTATCGGGCGACATTGCGAATCTCGAGTTAAGTTTAAAACGAGGGATAGATAATAACGATGATACAGAGGAACTAGCATCAATGTTTACTCAATACTTAACGTCTAAAGGTAATCCTTATTTTGCGCACACTATTAACTGCGATAGAAATCAATTCGATTCACATGACAAAAATAAACAAAAATGGTATAATGCGGAGTGCGAAAGTAAACGTAAAGAATATAAGGATGCTTTGTACACTTATAACCAAATTAATAACGAGAGCAATCGACAGTCAGTATTAGAGAAAAAGAAATCGTATAAATATTATTGCCGTAAATGTAAGACAGATTTTAATAGAACTTTAGGACGCAAAATGGATAGCATGAAATCTAAGTCACATAAAGACTTTTGGAAAATGTTCAAAAAAAGATCACCAAATCCTAACGGAGAAACAATTGAATTAAATGAGTTCGTTGAACACTTTAAAAACCTGGCTAAAAACGAAGGTAATATAAATAATGAAAACAGTATAAATTTTGTTCGCAATTTCGACAGTAACCATAACTTTGAAAGTACCTACCCGGAGCTCGACAGATACATAACAATCGAGGAAATTATCATGGCAACAAAACGATTAGGAAATAATAAGGCATGTTCTTCGGACAATATAATATACGAATACTTTTGCCAATAAACGAAACTTTAAAGAAAGTGTTCATGTAATAGGTGATGCATTGGAATTGTTATTTAACCATATTCTCAAGTCCGGGAAATTTCCTCACAGCTGGTCAACGGGTCTGATTATCCCCCTTTATAAAAAAGGCGATCCTTCAATACCCAACAATTATAGAGGTATAACCCTTGTGAGTTGTTTTGCTAAGTTATTCACGAGTATACTCAATGAACGCTTACAAAATTGGCCTACAGCTTATGACATTTTAACTGACGCACAGTTCGGATTCAAACCGGGTTATAGTACGGTCGACGCATTATTTGTCCTTCAATCATTGATTGAAAGTCATATCAATAATAAACAAAAACTGTTTTGCTGCTTTGTCGATTATTTAAAGGCATATGACTTAACGGATCGCATGCATCTCTGGTTTAAGCTCATTAGGTCCGGTATCGATGGCAAACTCCTGTCCGTTTTTCGCTCTTTGTATAACCAGATTAAATTAGGTGTCAAACATATGAATAGTATTTCCGATTTATTTGAATCCGACATCGGGTTATTACAGGGAGAAATATGTTCGCCAATAATGTTTTCATTATTCTTAAATGACATTGAGTTGTACTTACAAGCTGATATAAATGCGGGCATTACAATTGATCAATTATCCATTTTTATTTTATGCTTTCCGGTGGTTTATAGAGAAATATCAGTGAATTAAAACTGATAATTTCACTGTTTCAAACAATGAAAATTATCAGTGAAAATTATCGATAATTTTCACTGTTTATGTTAAATGACGTCATTTTTTTGACGAAATGACGTCATTTTCCCAGCGAAATTCTTTAGTTAAACTCTTTAACAATGTATATAAACTTTGAAAAAAAGCATAAAATAAAAAGAAAATTTGTTGGGTTCAGTGGATTATCGATTTTAATTCACTCGTGATCATATAAAATATATATTTTCACTCGTGGCTGCGCCACTCGTGAAAATATTATTTTCTATGATCACTCGTGAATTAAAATCGATAATCCACCGAATCCAACAAATATCCTCTATATCTTCTATTATTCGCCGACGACGCAGTACTAATCTCAGAATCATCTGAGGGTTTACAATCATCCTTGAACAATTTGTTTGAGTATTGCACGAAGTGGAATATAACGGTGAATGTCGAAAAAACAAAAATTGTTATTTTTCATAAAGGCAGATTTAAAAAAGGCTATAGATGGGTGTACAATAATAATCCAATTGAAATCGTGAACAATTTTAATTATCTAGGAATAGTAGTTTCAAGCAGCGGCTCGTTTATACAAGCCACAAATACTTTATCAGCCAAAGCGCTTAGAGCGATGAACGCATTATTTACTGTTACAAAATCATTGAATGTATCTGTTAAAATAATGTTAAATCTGTTTGATGCATATGTTGCCTCGATCCTAAATTATGGAAGCGAGGTATGGGGGTTTACTAAAGCCGAAAATATTGAGCGTGTCCAACGCAAATTCTGTAAATGGCTTTTAAGTGTAAAAGCTTCTACTAATTCAAATGCTTTGTATGCCGAAGTAGGGAGATACCCGATGTATATATGTCGATATTTGCGAGTAGTTAAATATTTCTTAAAATTGTGCAACGAAAAATCTTCTAACTGTATTTTAAGTAAAATTATTCGTAAACAATTTAAAGAATCTTGTGATAATCCTCACTCCAAGTCATGGACATCAAACGTTCGGAAACTCTTGCAAGAGTCAGGTTTTAATGACGTATGATTATATCCAGAATCGGTTAATGTTAACAGCTTTATTATAATGTTTCGCAATAGATTAAAAGATTTGTTTATTTCAAAATGGCGAATTGATGTAAATGACTCTCCATCACTATATTTGTACAAAGAATTGAAACCCATATTTGAAAGATCCATTTATTTAGACAAAATTGAAAATTCGAAATTTAGAAACATAATCGCAAAATTGAGATTATCTTCCCATGTTCTATTTATAGAAACTGGTAGGCACCAAAATATTCAAAGAAATGAAAGAACATGTACATTTTGTTCAATGAATGAAATTGAAGATGAGTACCATTTTGTTCTTATATGTCCTTTATATGATAATATTAGAAATACATGTATACCTGTTTTTTTACAAAAGAAGACCAAGTATGTTTAAATTTGTACAATTGTTGAATGAGACTAGAAAATCTGTATTGATACGTCTAGCTAATTTTTGTATAAAAGCATTTAAACTTAGAGTCGAAAATTTATAGTCTTATGAGAGAATAGTTTTTTCCCCAAAATTGTCAATTTGTGATTTTGTAAATAATTTATAACTGCATAATGTCTATATTTTATTTTTCTCAATCACTAACGGATCATAATCATTTACTTAACTTTGTTTAACAATTAAGAGCCTTCTCTTTCTCTTTCATATTGCATTCTCACAAAAATCATCTATGTGTAAAAATGCATAAACATTTGTTGTTAGTTTGACGCATGTGTATGTATATGTATTTATGATTGATTTATTGTTTTTGACGATAAGCTGTATATGCTTAAGTCGCAAATAAACTATCTGTTCTGTTCTGTTAAACCGAAGAAATCGTTAATTCGAAGTGATTATATACAGTATAGACTATACCAAACCAAAAGGGAAAGCACCTTGCATTGATTTTTCAACAAATAATAGCACGGTCTTTCAACATTTCTAGTGTTCATTCTTAGCTTAAAATGCCAACTTTCTTTTAAAATTATGTGTAACGTTCCAAACTTCTCTGTGACTGATTCGTATAAATGATAAAACATTTAATCTTATTCTAAAAAGTATAGTTTGTATTAATGTTTCATATAAAACAGGGGGTTCAAACGACAGAACGTACAATTTGACAGACACAAATTGTGCAAAATTGTATATAATATGTCAATTTGCACCAGGAACTAAATACATTTTTATGTAAGTTCTATGAGAACAAAAAAATCAATACATTATTGAATGAACAACATGGACCAATAATTTATTTGTACAATTAAGTGGGATAAGACTTACGACACAGAAAAATCTGTAAGTAAAAGCTATGACATATATATTATTTCAAAGGATCTGTCTAAATATCCGCGATAAGAAACGTTGATCATGTAGCACGTGAGTGTGTCCTTGCAGGGCCGTACGCAGGAATTTTTGACGGGGGGGGGCCGGGGAGGGTGCGGTAGGTGTCTCCCCTACATATTTATTTTTTTACATTTTGGCACTATTCGTGGATTCGTGGTGCATTTTAATGCTTCAAAACTTATTTTGATACATAAATTTACGGAATATAACAAGTAAATCAGCACCTTTCTGAAGTCTAAAGCTTTAAACATTGGTGCGAATTTCACACCAATGTTTAAAGCATTAGATTTCAGAAATGTACCTGATGTTTGATAAGTAAAGAGGGCAAACTTTGAAAATCAAAAACCGTTCTAAAGAAATGTATCATAGAGTATGACTGACATATAACCACTATACTATTTTCTCTTTGAATTCACCTCCTCTAAAGTTTCAAAGTACATTCCTCATAAAATGTTTAAAATACATGTATATTACACATGAGTTCACCAATAGCTACAGGTATACTATAGACAACAACACAAATGCTCTATAATCGCTAAAACCGAATATAAAAAAACAACCAAATACAACAAGAAATAGCTTTTTAAAAGGTTGTCGGCGTAAATTCTGACTTTGAAATAAAGTTTGAAATTTACGTTTCTAAATAATTTTATTAAAAACAAAAGTTGAACTATTGTGTTTTTTTCACTTATTAGTCGCATATTCACCACATGATATGTGTGTTATTATAGTCAAACCACACATTAGTGTAAGTATATGAAAATTATACTACGGGAGTGCACATTATATGTGTCCTCAAATGGCTTTTTATGAGTTTATTTCTTCACCATCGAAATATATCGTATGTAAATATTTGATTAACACGCAGTTTTCTTTCGACACATTTAAATCACACTTTCATAGTAGCGTCATGCGAAAGTGGATCTTATGGCGTTTCGGCCAACGTAGCTGCGCAGTCTGGTCAGAGGCGATGCTGTTCGCTATAAAATCACTCAAGGTGTTATGGTCGTATTATTATTATTTTATTATTATTATTATTATTATTATTATTATTATTATTATTATTATTATCATTATTATTATTATTATTATTATTATTATTATTATTATTATTATTATTATTATTATTATTATTATTATTATTATCTCCTGACCAGACTGAGAGATGCGCAGGATGAGTGGGCTATATATATACACTTTAACACCGTTATTTGGAAAACCGATAATCCGAAGTCACCGTTATTTCGAAGTATTTTTTGGGTCCCGATTGTGGTTTTTCTTTGTTCAATATAAAATTTCATTGTTAATCTGAACTTCGTTTAACACGCTCGGAAAATTTTGTAAATATCGAGCACTTTACAATACAAGATTTTAATGAATTTTCTAATCACGCTCCTCTTGAATATAGTTTAAAAATTGTGACAACTAGCAAAACATATAAGCGAGGACGTAAAACTTTTGTGAAATGGAATCCTATTCACAAGGAAGTATTCCTTGCAGAATTATCGGGCGACATTGCGAATCTCGAGTTAAGTTTAAAACGAGGGATAGATAATAACGATGATACAGAGGAACTAGCATCAATGTTTACTCAATACTTAACGTCTAAAGGTAATCCTTATTTTGCGCACACTATTAACTGCGATAGAAATCAATTCGATTCACATGACAAAAATAAACAAAAATGGTATAATGCGGAGTGCGAAAGTAAACGTAAAGAATATAAGGATGCTTTGTACAATTATAACCAAATTAATAACGAGAGCAATCGACAGTCAGTATTAGAGAAAAAGAAATCGTATAAATATTATTGCCGTAAATGTAAGACAGATTTTAATAGAACTTTAGGACGCAAAATGGATAGCATGAAATCTAAGTCACATAAAGACTTTTGGAAAATGTTCAAAAAAAGATCACCAAATCCTAACGGAGAAACAATTGAATTAAATGAGTTCGTTGAACACTTTAAAAACCTGGCTAAAAACGAAGGTAATATAAATAATGAAAACAGTATAAATTTTGTTCGCAATTTCGACAGTAACCATAACTTTGAAAGTACCTACCCGGAGCTCGACAGATACATAACAATCGAGGAAATTATCATGGCAACAAAACGATTAGGAAATAATAAGGCATGTTCTTCGGACAATATAATATACGAATACTTTTGCCAATAAACGAAACTTTAAAGAAAGTGTTCATGTAATAGGTGATGCATTGGAATTGTTATTTAACCATATTCTCAAGTCCGGGAAATTTCCTCACAGCTGGTCAACGGGTCTGATTATCCCCCTTTATAAAAAAGGCGATCCTTCAATACCCAACAATTATAGAGGTATAACCCTTGTGAGTTGTTTTGCTAAGTTATTCACGAGTATACTCAATGAACGCTTACAAAATTGGCCTACAGCTTATGACATTTTAACTGACGCACAGTTCGGATTCAAACCGGGTTATAGTACGGTCGACGCATTATTTGTCCTTCAATCATTGATTGAAAGTCATATCAATAATAAACAAAAACTGTTTTGCTGCTTTGTCGATTATTTAAAGGCATATGACTTAACGGATCGCATGCATCTCTGGTTTAAGCTCATTAGGTCCGGTATCGATGGCAAACTCCTGTCCGTTTTTCGCTCTTTGTATAACCAGATTAAATTAGGTGTCAAACATATGAATAGTATTTCCGATTTATTTGAATCCGACATCGGGTTATTACAGGGAGAAATATGTTCGCCAATAATGTTTTCATTATTCTTAAATGACATTGAGTTGTACTTACAAGCTGATATAAATGCGGGCATTACAATTGATCAATTATCCATTTTTATTTTATGCTTTCCGGTGGTTTATAGAGAAATATCAGTGAATTAAAACTGATAATTTCACTGTTTCAAACAATGAAAATTATCAGTGAAAATTATCGATAATTTTCACTGTTTATGTTAAATGACGTCATTTTTTTGACGAAATGACGTCATTTTCCCAGCGAAATTCTTTAGTTAAACTCTTTAACAATGTATATAAACTTTGAAAAAAAGCATAAAATAAAAAGAAAATTTGTTGGGTTCAGTGGATTATCGATTTTAATTCACTCGTGATCATATAAAATATATATTTTCACTCGTGGCTGCGCCACTCGTGAAAATATTATTTTCTATGATCACTCGTGAATTAAAATCGATAATCCACCGAATCCAACAAATATCCTCTATATCTTCTATTATTCGCCGACGACGCAGTACTAATCTCAGAATCATCTGAGGGTTTACAATCATCCTTGAACAATTTGTTTGAGTATTGCACGAAGTGGAATATAACGGTGAATGTCGAAAAAACAAAAATTGTTATTTTTCATAAAGGCAGATTTAAAAAAGGCTATAGATGGGTGTACAATAATAATCCAATTGAAATCGTGAACAATTTTAATTATCTAGGAATAGTAGTTTCAAGCAGCGGCTCGTTTATACAAGCCACAAATACTTTATCAGCCAAAGCGCTTAGAGCGATGAACGCATTATTTACTGTTACAAAATCATTGAATGTATCTGTTAAAATAATGTTAAATCTGTTTGATGCATATGTTGCCTCGATCCTAAATTATGGAAGCGAGGTATGGGGGTTTACTAAAGCCGAAAATATTGAGCGTGTCCAACGCAAATTCTGTAAATGGCTTTTAAGTGTAAAAGCTTCTACTAATTCAAATGCTTTGTATGCCGAAGTAGGGAGATACCCGATGTATATATGTCGATATTTGCGAGTAGTTAAATATTTCTTAAAATTGTGCAACGAAAAATCTTCTAACTGTATTTTAAGTAAAATTATTCGTAAACAATTTAAAGAATCTTGTGATAATCCTCACTCCAAGTCATGGACATCAAACGTTCGGAAACTCTTGCAAGAGTCAGGTTTTAATGACGTATGGTTATATCCAGAATCGGTTAATGTTAACAGCTTTATTATAATGTTTCGCAATAGATTAAAAGATTTGTTTATTTCAAAATGGCGAATTGATGTAAATGACTCTCCATCACTATATTTGTACAAAGAATTGAAACCCATATTTGAAAGATCCATTTATTTAGACAAAATTGAAAATTCGAAATTTAGAAACATAATCGCAAAATTGAGATTATCTTCCCATGTTCTATTTATAGAAACTGGTAGGCACCAAAATATTCAAAGAAATGAAAGAACATGTACATTTTGTTCAATGAATGAAATTGAAGATGAGTACCATTTTGTTCTTATATGTCCTTTATATGATAATATTAGAAATACATGTATACCTGTTTTTTTACAAAAGAAGACCAAGTATGTTTAAATTTGTACAATTGTTGAATGAGACTAGAAAATCTGTATTGATACGTCTAGCTAATTTTTGTATAAAAGCATTTAAACTTAGAGTCGAAAATTTATAGTCTTATGAGAGAATAGTTTTTTCCCCAAAATTGTCAATTTGTGATTTTGTAAATAATTTATAACTGCATAATGTCTATATTTTATTTTTCTCAATCACTAACGGATCATAATCATTTACTTAACTTTGTTTAACAATTAAGAGCCTTCTCTTTCTCTTTCATATTGCATTCTCACAAAAATCATCTATGTGTAAAAATGCATAAACATTTGTTGTTAGTTTGACGCATGTGTATGTATATGTATTTATGATTGATTTATTGTTTTTGACGATGAGCTGTATATGCTTAAGTCGCAAATAAACTATCTGTTCTGTTCTGTTAAACCGAAGAAATCGTTAATTCGAAGTGATTATATACAGTATAGACTATACCAAACCAAAAGGGAAAGCACCTTGCATTGATTTTTCAACAAATAATAGCACGGTCTTTCAACATTTCTAGTGTTCATTCTTAGCTTAAAATGCCAACTTTCTTTTAAAATTATGTGTAACGTTCCAAACTTCTCTGTGACTGATTCGTATAAATGATAAAACATTTAATCTTATTCTAAAAAGTATAGTTTGTATTAATGTTTCATATAAAACAGGGGGTTCAAACGACAGAACGTACAATTTGACAGACACAAATTGTGCAAAATTGTATATAATATGTCAATTTGCACCAGGAACTAAATACATTTTTATGTAAGTTCTATGAGAACAAAAAAATCAATACATTATTGAATGAACAACATGGACCAATAATTTATTTGTACAATTAAGTGGGATAAGACTTACGACACAGAAAAATCTGTAAGTAAAAGCTATGACATATATATTATTTCAAAGGATCTGTCTAAATATCCGCGATAAGAAACGTTGATCATGTAGCACGTGAGTGTGTCCTTGCAGGGCCGTACGCAGGAATTTTTGACGGGGGGGGGGGGGGGGCCGGGGAGGGTGCGGTAGGTGTCTCCCCTACATATTTTTTTTTTTACATTTTGGCACTATTCGTGGATTCGTGGTGCATTTTAATGCTTCAAAACTTATTTTGATACATAAATTTACGGAATATAACAAGTAAATCAGCACCTTTCTGAAGTCTAAAGCTTTAAACATTGGTGCGAATTTCACACCAATGTTTAAAGCATTAGATTTCAGAAATGTACCTGATGTTTGATAAGTAAAGAGGGCAAACTTTGAAAATCAAAAACCGTTCTAAAGAAATGTATCATAGAGTATGACTGACATATAACCACTATACTATTTTCTCTTTGAACTCACCTCCTCTAAAGTTTCAAAGTACATTCCTCATAAAATGTTTAAAATATATGTATATTACACAGTTTTACTTTCACCACCATCAACATAGATAAACCATCAAAATTGTCTACAACTGCTAGATAAGTTTGGACCTAGAAATGTTTTCTATAATCACCGTTTTCCGTAAGTTTTTTTTATGAAACTATTTAAGATTGTTTGCTGATTTTTGGTATATGATTCTACCTTCAAGACTAACAGATAAAGTGTGAAATTTGGACAATTTATATTTGACGAAGTTATGGGCCTTGAACTTACATTTTTCTCTATAAAAACCGTTTCCCGGCACCGTCCGTCAGGCATTTAACTCTCCAAACTTTTTTTCGAAACGCTTTAAGATATTGACCTTATATTTGGTATGTGAGTCTACCTTCATGACTTTCGGATCAAGAATAACTTTAGTTCCGGTCCATAAATTTTGGCGAAGTTATGGGCCTTGGACTTAGGCAAAGAAACTTTCCGGTTCATATTAATGCCAATTATCCATAGCACCTCTCTAATTGCTTCCAACATTACTTGTTTTTCACAAATTATTAACGTCAGCAATTTTCAGACCTACGACCTCCTGTATCATTTGCTTCCATTTGCTGCTTCTCTTTCCTTTGCCAATCAAAAAAAGTGTTACATTAACCATCGATTAAGGATCACAAGTGGACTGATCAGGGTTGTGTGTACAGGGCGATAAGAAAACATTGCTTTCATTGGCCAATCAAAAGAAGTGTTACATTAACCATCGATAGATGAAGAATTAAGGATCACAAGGGGACTGATCAGGGATGTGTGTACAAGGCGATAAGAAAACATCGCCTATGGGTTTATCTTCAATGACGAGTAAAATAGAGTTAATCCCCTTGTTCCTCAGGACAATAAAATACATATCCGCTCTTGTATTGAGTCAATGTGTACTGTTGGCCTTTTCACGAGAGAAAAATTGCAAAAGGCTGATTATTAAACAAATCCTAACTTGACAGCCAGCTGGGGGGAGGGGGCGGGTACCAGGGCCCCTGGCCTGCGTACGGGCCTGCTTTGTCAGCGTTATACTTTGTTGAATCAAATAAGGCCCGGTTAGAGTTTTGATAAATTTTAATCTTAATTCGTTGCTATTGTCGTAGACTTAATAGACGACCTATTGAATAAATAATATACATTGACTTGGAAGATATACTATTTCTAATTATGCTCATGTCGTTTACAAATTTCATCAAACGTATAATGCTATTTTACGAATCAAATTCTAAGTTGGACCGATTAAAAAAAGAACATTGCGGTTTTAAGGATCTTCTTCATTCGTACCTTTTAAAAGTATTATATTTGGTTTTTGAGTACGTGTTCATGTGGTTTTCCAGAAAACTAACTTAAGCTTAGTCTTTCGTCATGTGACAAAATTAACTTACTTATTTGAAGACAAACGTCTACAGAAATCATGAACACAATTAACAGCAATATTGTCCTCCTATGGTACATGAACACTATATGAAGATGAAATTTAACCTTTAAAAGATTGGCCTATCGTATTGGGGTTCATCAGTCACAAATTATCTTTATAACCCTGAATACGCGCATACCATCACCATATCATACGTGTACAAACTGCAAACATTGAGAGATATAAAATAACCGGTAATACACAAACTGAAGTTTTCGTTGAAGCTTCATCAAGTAAGTAGACATATATTAGATATATTAAAACCGTATTTTGACTTGTCATAGTTCTAAAGACTTCATAATATAAAAATTATTGCAATAACAAAACTGCAAAATAACTTAACAAAAGACACGGCCGTTAATCACGCGCGCCACCTCTTTTTTAAGATGCATTAATAAATGAGCCAATGCTACTTCCGAGGTGGCGCTCAGGTCCGGATGTTTTGAAATTTAACGGATAATTTTACAGGGTGATTAGGTTTTAAATGTTTTTTCAATATGTTTCGCATTATTTTTAAAAATCGGCAAATGTAGTGCAGAAACATACAATCTCCGCCCATTTGGAAACATAGCTATAACTGATGTCCAGCGGTACTTTCATACATATCTTGTGGTGCCAGTTCTTTGTGTGGTGTCTTTTAGTGTAAGACCATTTAAACACTTTGTAGTTGATACGGTTATTGTCCATACTATTTAACCGGAACCAGTTAGTGAGAATCGACTTCCACTGCCGTGCATATGGGGGAAGCCAACCCATATCTCCAGTTATTCCCGCGTTAGGTGTATATTTTCCCACTCCGAGGTAGAAACGACACGCTCTATGATGTACGGCATTGATAGAGGCATAGTCCTGGGTTCCCCATATAGCTGCCCCATAACTTATAGTTGGCCACACTATACTGTCGTACAGTTTGGTATAGATATAATATGGCATTCCACCAATGATATACCATCCACCATGATTTGAACTTTGATATAAGCAGTCCTGAGGCTCGAGTCGCCGACTTAGCGACATACTTGGCCGTTACACTATAGTCTAAAAATTCTGACAAAACAAGTCCGAGATATCGGTATTCAGTAACACATTCAAGTTCATTGTTATTACATGTGAATCTATAATTTGTTTTCACAACATTTTTATTTCGAAAATGCATTATTTTACTTTTGTTTGTATTGATAGTCATTTTATTGGAGGTACACCACGATCCTAAAATATCAAGGAGAATCTGTAGGTCACTCTCAGTCTCAGCAATGAGTACGAGGTCGTCAGCGTAAAGTAAGTGATTAAAAATCATTTTTTCTATATGAACGGCTATTCCTGACTGGTTAAGACGCAGGCTAAGGTCATTGAGAAAGAGATCAAACAATGTAGTTGACCGTAAACATCCTTGTTTTAAACCGATATTTTGGCCAAACCAGTCGGTTCTATACGAGTTGACATTTACAGCACATTTCACATTTGCGTACAAAGATTGGATAGCACTGAGTAGTTTCCCTTGAATCCCGTGTTTTTCTAGTTTTGACCACAGAATGCGCCTCTGGATCCGGTCATACGCCTTAGAATAGTCCACGCAGGCTATGAAGGTTGATTGCTTATTCTTTTTACGACATTCAATAATATCAGTCAATGTTGATAACTGGTCTATTGTGCTTCGTTTACGCCGAAAACCATTTTGTTCGTCGGCGAAAACGTTATTATCTTCGGCCCACTTCGTAAGTCTATTATTTATCACCGCACAATATGCTTTGTAAATCGATCCCGTTACTGCAATACCCCGGTAATTGGTTGGGTCTCTTTTGTCAGACATAGGGTTTTTTAAAACCGGTGTAATTAAGCAGACACAGAAGAGTCTATGCAGTAAATGTATACAGGGTTCCGACTGAATAACTTCAACTGGTATTTCATCGTGCCCCGGGGCCTTGTTTTTATTAAGGGATCTCACAGCTATGTGTACATCATGCAAGCTAATGCCTAGATTCAGCTGTTCTGTATTATGGTGCTCCAAAATGTTAACTGTGTCATTATTCTCATCAAAATGAGTGTCCGTTTCACAGTTAAGTAAGGTTTGGAAAGCATGTTTCCATTTAAATAATATTTTACCAATGTCATTTGTTAAGGAACCATCTTCTTGTACTGTTTCCATTGGAATGTGTTTATTACGTTCCGAGCCTAAGCCTATTTTCCCAATCGATTTCCAAAACTCGCCAGATTTATTGTCCTCGCACGCTTTTAATAAGCTTTCTTGTGATTCAAACACATATTGGCGTTTGCGTCGTTGTACACTTTTGTCAAAAAGTTTACGCTTTTCAACGTATTGTGACTTGAGCGTTCTCTTAGCATTTATATCCTTACATTTCAGCCATGCGCTTTCCCTTTTGCACATATCTTTCCATAAAACTGACAAATTTTCGTTCCACAATTGCTTACGGTTACGTCTCTTTTTGTTACTATGACCATCAGGAAGAGTTATAACCTTTGGTTTCAGATATTTATTCATTTCACTTTTTATAATGCCTGAAAAATCGTTGTATGCATCGTCTATACATGTTTGTGTATGTTGATTTGATTCAAGCACATTTATTTTATCATCCAGCATAGCAATAATGTCTGGCGTATTCATAAATTTTTTTGGTATATTTGTTTTTTCATACTTTGTTCTTTTGGTCTGTGGGTACATATCATTATAGGGGTGTTTTACTGTCTCTGGGCAACTTGCACATTTCAATTCTTTATTCCACGATATTACAGAATGGTCTGGAATACATTTGCATTTTTCAAAAAATGATGGAGCCAATGCAAATTACAATGAGGCGGCGCTCAGATTAAAGCCGCACAACTTATTTGCCATAGTAAATTTAAGTATAAATATGAAACATATTTTATCTTTGCCAATTAGAATATATCTGGTGGTTACAAGGTAGAAATCCGTAGAAATCCGTCTTTTTGCGCTTTAAAACTTAAAAATAATCTTGTTTGTCGAAATGGACGCATGCGTCTAGAAATCCTACTTTCGGTTTTAAGAGCAGTACCGTTTGAAAAAAAAATAATTTGCTTGCTAACAAGGCTATAGATTTAATTTTATATATGCCAATGAGAATATATCTGGTGGTTACAAAGTAGAAATCCGTCTTTTTGCGCTTTAAATCTTAAAAATGATTGCGTTTGTCGAAATGGACGTATACGTATTGAAATCCTACTTTCGGTTTTAAAGCGGTACCGTTTGAAAAATAATAAATCACTTGCTAACTAGGCTAGAATATATCTTGTGGTTACAAGGTAGAAATCCGCCTTTTTGCGCTTTAAAACTTAAAAATAATCGCTTTTGTCGAAATGGACGTATACATATAGAAATCCTACTTTCGGTTTTAAAAGCGGTTTACCGTTTGAAAAATTATTACATTATTTTTGTAAGTTGACTACTTCAGCACAGTTGAGTCGCATGCGTTTTTAATTAGAAAAAAGTAGTTTTCCAATAATGTATTGATGGATTTAAACATTATATTTTATAACATGCAGTTATAGTAGTAGTAGCAGTAGAAGTAGCAGCCAGCAGCAATAGCAGCAGCAGTAGTAGTAGTAGTAGTAGTAGTAGTAGTAGTAGTAGTAGTAGTAGTAGTAGTTGTAGTAGTAGTAGTTGTAGTAGTAGTAGTAATAGTAGTAGTAGTAGTAGTAGTATAGTGCTGAATGGGTCAAGGTCCCCCGGGTACTACTTCCCCGTACCCCGGGTACTTTGAAGCATACTTCAAAGTACTCGGGTACTTTGACGCATACTTCAAAGTACCCGGGGTACGGGGAAGTATACTTTAAAGTACCCGGGGTACGGGGAAGAATAACCCGGAAAAAAATCGTACCAAAATTTTTCGTATCCAATTTTTTTTCGTACCCAATTTTTTTAGTACCCACATTTTTTTGTTAACCAAAATTTTCGTACGCAATTTTTTTTTCTTACCCAATTTTTTTTCGTACCCAATTTTTTTTCGCACTGAATTTTTTTTCGTACCCAATTTTGTTTTCGTACCCAAATATTTTTTTGCAAAATTTTTTCGTACCCAAAATTGTCGTACCCACATTTTTTTCGTACCCAAAATTTTCGTAACCAATTTTTTTTCGTACCCCAAATTATCATACCCACATTTTTTTCGTACCAAAAATTTTCGTACCAACATTATTTTTCGTAACCAAAATTTTCGTACCTACATTTTTTTTCGTAACCAAAATGTTCGTATCCACATTTTTGACATGTGGGTACGAACATTTTTGGAACGAAAAAAAATGTGGCCACGAATATTTGGGTACGAAAGAAAATTGGGTAAGAAAATTGTGGGTAAGAAAAAAATGTGGGTACGAAAACAAAATTGGGTACGAAAATTTTGGTTACCAAAAAAATTGGGTACTAAAAAATTGGGTACGAAAAAAAATTGGGTACGAAAAATATAGGGTACGAATTTTTTTCCGGGTGCGGGGAAGTAGTGCCCGGGGGGACCTCGCCCCATTTAGCAGCAGTAGTAGTAGTAGTAGTAGTAGTAGTAGTAGTAGTAGTAGTAGTAGTAGTAGAAGTAGTAGTAGTAGTAGTAGTAGTAGTAGTAGTAGTAGTAGTAGTAGTAGTAGTAGTAGTAGTAGTAGTAGTAGTAGTAGTTGTTGTTGTAGTAGAAGTAGTAGTAGTAGAAGTAGTAGTAGTAGTAGTTGTTGTTTTGATAGTAGTTTTGGCAGTAGTAGTAGCAGTATTAAATGCTTTTCAAAATTAAGTAAATTACGTTAACGATTGCGTTTATTGTTGATTAGATATAAATGGAGCAGGACTTGGTTCGCGACGCTCACGGAGGCGAGAATGACCCCAATCATGAACAAATAATCAACGAAACAAGTGAAGATACCACACCTGGGGAATACTGTATGGTGTGCCAATTTGCAACACCATGCGAGTTACCAAGACCTGGAGAAAATAACAAACAAAAAGCTGCATTATTATTATTACCCGGGGATCATATAGAACTTCCTAGGACTGGATTGTGTCGTTGCATTGGAAAACATCATGCAATTGTTGAATCATTTAAGCATAATGGAGACGGAAAAGGAACAATTAAGGCTATTCACGTCAATTATGAGATGAACGAATATAAAGTGTTAGAATCGGTTTTGAAAGATCACACAGGTAATGACAACCTGGATTTAAAATCTGTTAAGCGAATAGATTATCCAAAAAGGAAATACGATAGAGATTCGACACTGCAGAGGGCAAAAGATTATTTACACGCGTTCATGAATGCTCCCGGTGAGCAACCATTAAACCCGCAGGCATTAAAAAATTTGTCAACATTTAAATACAATATTTTGGTTAAAAACTGTGAACATTTTGCAGTAGCATGCGTTAATGGTCACACAAATTTTGTACAAGACAGAAGTTTGGCGGAGAGTACATCCATACAGAGCGTTTTCTACATGTGGTTCTTCATTCATTTAATATCATTTGCAACGATGACCACTTTTTACATTGTGAATGTCCTGATATATGTTAAATTTGGTAACAATCTGAAAGCTTTGGGAAACGTGTTGAACTGTTTTCATTCTTGTTTCGTTGGCAAGCATTATTTGTTTTTCTATACTGTGTGTGACTGGATTACTGTATTGACGTTTGGTATATTCATAATTATTATCCACGTGGCTGCATACTGTTATCATTCTAAGTGCAGGTCAACATATATATGCAGTCGATGTCGATATGCGACGCGTATTACCATGGTATGTAAACTAACCTGCTTTATCGTATTTGAAATAATTAACATCTTTATTGAAGAAGGATGGTCAAAGCTTTTTAAAATGATTCCCTTTGCTCCAGGGATAGTCACGTTAGTGATTGGGAGTTTAATTCAGTCATTTCTTATATACTTTGTGCTACCTTATTTAATTACACGTGTGCTATTTTGGTGCATACCAAGAGTTGGCTGCTGTAGATGTTGTTGCGAAATTATAGACAAGAATACAGTGTTCCGTTTAATGTATTCTTAAACAAGTTATTCAAACATCCACAAGCTGAATTATTTCATTTGATTTCAATATAGATAAATATTTTTCAAGTGACAGATTTATATCCGAGTTCAGATTCAAGAATGGATAATGTGTGTCAATCAGAACAGATTGTGTGTACATATGATTGGTGATTCAACATGAAATTCTTTTTTTTTAATAATCCTTTGTTTAATGTAGTAAATCTTACAATAAATGACGTTTTGTAAAATATGTAAAATCACTACATACATTTTATGCATAACAACTGGAAATTTTCAATGATAAAACTTGCTGCTTCAAACAATTCAAACATATTAAAAAAGTTTGTTCGTTCAATAATTTCAATAATTAATATCCTTGATGTTGTGACACTTGTATACTAATAATTATAATGCAAACTATAGCTATATATTTCCTGGTTTAATCGTTGATATAATAATTAAAATATGCAATAAACGGAATCGGATGAACTGAGTTTACTGTTAATAAAAATCCGGACGATGTGAAAGTCGTGAACTCTGTTAAATTGTACATATTTAAAGTATAAAGTATAGCTTATATACGTTTATGTATCTGTCAAGCCCAGCTTAATTACATAGAAATCTTGAAATACCATTATTGGTAAATATTCAAATGAAGTTGCATATATGTACGCTATATACACATAGATGCATTAATACAATGATGTGACTTAGATGTATTTAGTTTTATAACTGTAAAAATGATACATATGCATGCTATGAATGTGTATAGGTTTCCTAAACGATGTCACGCACATTAACCCATAGAACATGTACCCATAGTTTGTAATCATTTTATCATGTTTCAGGTCATTAATAAAACAATTGTATAATACTAAGATTAAACTGTGCATTCCTTGATTTACTTTAATTTTTAAACTGCAAGTTAAGAAAGTCATTATAATAAACATGTGTATACAATCTCAGATTAAGTTCTGCGTTAATGATTTATTAAATCATTTGTTTTAAATATTTACTGTAAATAATTTCATTTTGAAAAATCGGTATTCCTCATCCTATTGCAAATTATTATAATCGCATGTCTTGTCAGTTAATAAGTAGACATTAAATGTACAGATGCAGCATTAGATGCAATTATTTACTCACTTCATACCTTACCAAGTTATCCAGTGAATAGCCCTATTGTCCAACTTCTATCTTTTACCATTACTTATAAATTGTAAAATACATATAATTATTATGTATGCTATGAGCTTGTATAAGATTTACTGCTGAATAAATGTTGTTGTTGTTATTAATTATATAAATCTAATACACATAGTGCATACACATATTTAATGGAAAGTATGGAATAAAACACGTGCTTAATTTTTTTAACAGTTATTAAATGATAAGATGATCGGATTGTATTTTAAATGTTTTTAAGTAGTTTAGTATTTTTGTTTTTTGTTTTTAAACACATGGCCCAACAGGAATATACATTTATGTCAAATGTATTGTATTGTTGTGTATTTATTTATTATATTAAATCTGTATGTAGCATATTTTCTATATAATGAGTATTTCTATTGACAGTTCAATATGATTAATTTATAGTAGCTTATTTTTTAATTCAGTCATTTAACTATTAAAACCATGAATTGATGTTTTTGATTTTTTGATGAACATAATCAATTATAAATTGCTTTATTAATTTTAAACGTAATTGATCACATTGAAGATATCTAAACAAATACAATTATACGTTTTAACTTTAGGGACTTTGTTATGGAAGAGTACACACTTGCATGAATTATTAAAAAAATATGTTAGATGTTTTTGTGTTTTATTTGAAATTAAAACCAAAGTATTATCTGAACGGCTTATCTCAAATACTGAAAACGTATGCTTTATATATTAATGAAAACACGAAAAAGCAGTATTTGTTATCTGATAAAGACTAATTACCTAAGTAAGTATACTCGCAAGTTCTTCAAGGGGACTTCATAGGCAAATATTCTTTTACTGCATTACCGAATGGTTTAATAAACAATTTGTGTAGCAACATCACGCACGTTTTTATTAAATTGTTTAAGGAAGCAATTGTATAATAAAGAGTGATGTCTATATGATGTAAAGTAAGCTATCATAATACTTGTTCAGGAAAGTGCTATGGAATAAATTATTGAACAAGGGCTGTTTGTAAAACATGCATGCCCCCCATATGAGCTGTCCGTTGTACTGGCAGCCATTGTGTGAATACGACTTTTGTCACTGTGACCTTGACCTTTGACCTAGTGACCTGAAAATCAATAGGGTCATCTGCAAGTCACGATCAATGTACCTATGAAGTGTCATGATCCTAGGCAAAAGCGTTCTTGAGTTATCATCCGAAAATCATTTAACTATTTCGGGTCACCGTGACCTTGACCTTCGACATTGTGACCTCAAAATCAATAGGGGTCATCTGCGAGTCATGATCAATCTATCTATGAAGTTTCATGATCCTAGGCATATGCGTTCTTGAGTTATCATCCAAAAATCATTTTACTATTTCGGGTCACCGTAACCTTGACCTTTGACCTAGTGACCTAAAAATCAATAGGAGTCATTTGCGAGTCATGATCAATCTACCTATAAAGTTTCATGATCATAGGCATATGCGTTCTTGAATTATCATCCGAAAATCATTTTACTATTTCGGGTCACCGTGACCTTGACCTTTGACCTAGTGACCTCAAAATCAATAGGGATTATCTGCAAGTCATGATCAATCTACCCATGAAGTTTCATGATCCTAGGCGTATGCGTTCTTGAGATATCATCCGGAAACCATTTTACTATTTCGGGTCACCGTTACCTTGACCTTTGACCTAGTGACCTCAAAATCAATAGGGGTCATCTGCGAGTCATGATCAATCTACCCATGAAGTTTCATGATCCTAGGCGTATGCGTTCTTGAGTTATCATCCGGAAACCATTTTACTATTTCGGGTCACCGTGACCTTGACCTTTGACCTAGTGACCTCAAAATCAATAGGGGTCATCTGCGAGTCATGATCAAACTACCCATGAAGTTTCATGATCCTAGGCGTATGCGTTCTTGAGTTATCATCCGGAAACCATTTTACTATTTCGGGTCACCGTGACCTTGACCTTTGACCTAGTAACCTCAAAATCAATAGGGGTCATCTGCAAGTCATGATTAATGTACCGATGAAGTTTCATGATCCTAGGCCCAAGCGTTCTTGAGTTATCATCTGACAACCACCTGGTGGACGGACGGACCGACCGACCTACCGACCGACCGACATGAGCAAAGCAATATACCCCCTCTTCTTCGAAGGGGGCATAATAACACGTTTGTAAACTATAAAGTTAAGTAACTAGAGTGTTAATAAATTGTGCATGTTCGGTACGTAATTGCTAAGAGATATCTTAACCGTTCGCGAGGTTTGTGTTCAGTTATAAAATGAAAATGCATAAACACTCGAGTAATGCATTTCTTGAATGAACCTGATTATAAGAGTACAATAAACAAGTGGTGTAATTGCTATGTGTATTAATTTTGGTGCTTATTAGCATATTTTTGAGTGAAGTAATACATCTGTGAATGTTTTTTAATAATGGGATGTAAACTGCACTTTTAAATTATCATATTTATGTAGATGTTCACATAAGATATAACATAATCGAACTATTAATATTATATAAATTTACAAGTAACATTAAATGAATTATCATACACATATGATTTTAAAACAATTACGCTTTTGTCGTTTTGTAGTACATGATACAAATTATATACAATGTGATGAACAACTAATTATATGATAAGAAATTGAGGAACTTCTAAATAAATGTGTATAAAAACTTTGCATTTAAAGTATGATGTATGAATTGATTGACTTTGTCTGATTAAACAAATTATGTATTGGTGTAAACCATATAGTCTTGTTTTTTTTATGTCATTACGTGAAATTGTATCGGTATTAGCTTGTTTGTTTTTCTTCATTTACACAGCATTTTGCAATGTTGTAGCAGAATGTCCCTTGACTATTTTATATATTTATCTTAAATCTTAACCCAGTTAATTGTACCAGCATACACCATTTGTAAGGGAAATAACACTTAGGAAACAATTTTCGACATGGAATATATAGGAATAATGAAATAGTAAATCATTATCAGGAGATCTTTGGTATGAATCTGCGCCTGTCCTGTATTCAATACAAAAGACACATTTCCTATTCAATTCAGGACGATACATACAACAAGACGTAAACGACTAAACAAATCAAAGCGCTGAAGGCACTGAAGTTGTTCGCTATTGCAAAATCTTAGACGCAACTCATTTTTCAAAATTATGTTATACAGATGTAGATTTTTTAATCGCAAGTTTGAAATAAACACAACCCATTAAAATTAATACACAGTGTGTCTTAACGCACAGGTCGAGAGGTGTGTGCACGGTTTATCATCTTATTTATGTTATAAAGATAACTTATACAAAATAACAACATCATGTATCTATTTTGACGTTCTGAAAGCATTAAAAATATGATGAAAATGGTATAATGAGAACCAGTTAATATAAAATAAAATGTGCAATCATCATCATATTAAATGAATATTGTTGGAATACTGAATACCTCTCACACTAAAAATAAAATTGCATGATGGCAATTCCCTTTCCAAAACTTTTTTGACACCATATACAATTCAAAATATACAAGAAGATAATTGATGAAAAAAATCAAAAAAAATCTGCGAGCAGTAGTTTTTACTCACAAATTATGTAGTCATAAAGACAGCGCTGTTTACCCTTACTTTGTTGTCGATGCATTACTTGTTACCCTAGTAGTTCACACGGTGTCAACGTTTACATCGGTATAGAATACTCGTGCGCTTTTTCGGCGTGGCTGTTTATCCAGCGTTTTAACCTTAAATGACCTATAAATAACGCTAGAAGGCACGAATGAATACATTCGAATATTTTATAGGCTGATTCGAGAGATTATCGCTGAAATATGGCTGCATCACTGTGTCTGTGTGCAGCGTAAAGGATGAGCACTGTCCAATGTACGGAATTCCGGACAACTCTCTGCATGTTTAAACGACACATAGACACAATTTGTGGCCCAGTTAAAATTACGCGTTAAAATCCACCTCGTAGAATTTAAGGTTCTGTTTTCGGTCACTAAATCTTCAGGAGGAGACATATTTGACTATCGATAAACACAGTTTTGCTTTCAAAATGAGGAAAAAACAACCGAATTATAGTGTCGCGTTCAGAGAGAATCGTGTTATTATTTAACCACAAATGTTTGCCGTCCTCGGTCAGCACGTCTGGAAATCGTTCCTGAACGCCTGAATAGGCTACCCTTATTTGCAAGTTTGCTGTATTTTCATTTTTTAATTCCATTTTATATCGAAATGCATTGTGCTAACATATGCAATTTACAACTTGCAATGAGATTTAAAAAGACCCGCGTCATGCAAAAAATAGTCTAATGCCATATGCACCCATAATACCTATAGCCCACCACCCAGCCTGCACATCTCTCAGTCTGGTCAGGAGATACATTATGAGACCATAAAACCTTGATGGATTTTATAGCGGACGGCATCGTCTCCGAAACGCCATACTTCCCATTTTCGCATGACGCGGCTTTGAATGCTTGGAGAGAAAACTGCTTGTTAACTATTAACATACGATATATTTCGATAGTGGAGGAATAAACTCATAATAAGCAATGTGAGGACACATTTGATGTGAACTCCCGTAGTATATAATTTGTATATACTAACACTAATGTGTGGTTTGACTATAATAACACACATTTCATGCGGTGAATATGCGACTTACAAGTGAAAACACACACACACACACACACACACACACACACACAATAGTTTAACTTTTGTTTTCAATTAAATTATTGAGAAATGAAAATTAAAAACTTTATTTGAAAGTCAGCATTTTCATGTTAATTGTTTACTGAGAACTGTGAATATAAACAAGCTTAACCTTATACTATTCCGTTGTTATCACCCGTGCAATTTAGAATATACGAGATATCGCCGCTACCTGTTGAGAACAAAAGAACGTTTGCCAGACATATCAAATTTAACCGCGCTGTAGTATCAAGTACTATCAACGAGTTTACGCAACAGCCGCGTGATAGTGTATTTGGACTCTCGATATCACACTATACTTGTTTATCGCAGTAGTTTTATTTTCCCGCATCTATTAATAGCCTCAGATTATGAATGACCTGTGCTGAACCAAAATACCCCGTGATTAAGAAGCACCAGATAGTAGACTATTTTAATAATTCATAAACATTCTCTTCCGCGACACGTATATTTCTAACATTGTTTACTGATTCTTTTCTATATACGCTCCGTTTAAAAATATTCCATATAACACCATAGTCACATTATGTTTCCATGTGCGAAAGAATATAATTGAAGAAATCAAACCTCTGGCAAATTATACAACTCTCTCTCGTCGCGGATGCGGCAGATGCGGCAGTTCTCAGGTTATCGTAGTTAAGAAAAACTGGCTTGAAATGCGTGATATAAACCTTAGTTGTTCGCAAGCGAACAACTAAAAACGCACACAGTATCAACCGCTATTATTTAATTAAAGCTATCATTGGTTGATATAATGGACCGGCGTTATTTGTACTAGTGTGATAAGTGGGGTTTTCTAAACTCGAGCGAATTCCGGGTTCAGTCTAACCTCCGAACATTTCCCAGCCATATCAGACCCCCCCCCCCTCCGCGGTACTACCAGAAACCAGTCAAGCGCTATCAAAGATGATACGCAAAAGACGCATGCTAGCGTATTGCAATCTCGACACCGCATTTCTATTCAGCAGTCGCCTATTAATAGCCTCAGATTTGGAATGAACTTTGCTGCGGTCAGGTCGGACCTTAAAGACCTCTTGAAGAGGCCGGTAGGACTTGTAAATAAACTCTGAGACACACACATGAATTTTGCTGCGGAAAAATACCACTTGCCTGACGTAGCATATAGTGGACTTTTTTAATAATTCATAAACTTACTCTTGAGCGACACGAATAGCTCAAAAAAAGTTTTTTTACTTTTTGTATAAATGATCCTTTCAACATTATTTCATTTAACACGATATTCATATTATGTTTCATTTTGTAAATGATTGTAGTTCAAGAACTGAAACAACGCCGCGAATTATTTCTCCGAGCGTATGCAGGCAGTGATCAGGTTTCGGTTCATGAGCAAATCTGGCTTACAAAACTTGCTCTTTACCTTAGTTGTTCGCAAGCGAACAACTTAAAATGAACCGCGCCTTGGGAAACCAGACAAATTGCGTGTGCGTAAAGTGTCGTTTCAGATCAAATATACCGGGTAAGCCTATGAGTCCGCACCGGCTAATCTGGAACGACACTCTTCGATGTTATGGCCTTTTGAGTTGAAACGAAATCTCTTCTAAACGAATATCAAGTTTAGGCGGAAAGTGTCGTCCCTGAAAAGCATTTTCGGACTGCCCATGCTCATCTGGGACGATCTCCACGCATAATATTAAGTCCGGTTTTCATAGAACGCGACACAAATACATATAATGATTGACGGGAAACTCGTGTACTTTCATTAGCTATGCATTGTCGCCGTTCGGTCGCGTGTAGGTTATACTATATAGTATATTTTTGTGTTGTGAACCATGTGCCCATTTCCACTAGAAGACGTTTGATTAGGGTTACGAAGGGTATTGCAACATACCAGAGGCGTCAAATTAAAGCGAGGACCCTTATTCCTTTCTGACCGTCATAGCCTACTTCCATGTGGCTCGGTTTTACTTCTCATGCGAAAGACGATTAAGTACCCTAGGGCTGAGCCAGGAATCGAACTTGATTTCTGGATTAATCGAGCTACCAAAACATATAGACTAGGGATTCGCTATTGGCGTTCGACCGCATTCAAATTACAAATGTTTAATCTCAAAATATTGTTTTTTAGTTAAAACGTTTACATACTTAAATGATAAAACGTTAATTGTGATAGTTCAGTGTCGCAGAAATGGTCGATTCCAATGTGGAACCCATACAGAGACCCACACATATACATGACTTTACTCGCTGTTTGCATTGCTGGATATAAAAAAAATCACATTTTTTGCATGAGAATTGCTTACCGTAAGAATAATTATTTGTGTGACTCAAAATGTTCGGACATACGGGTTTTCGTCAATAATGTATGACTCTAAATTTTTGGACTGCACATTTAACAGCGCTATTTTACCATATTTCTTCCTTGATTCCGATTACCTGATTCACTTCCATCATGCGTTTTTATGACTTTTATCCGGTCATAAAACATAGCACGTGACTGTAATGACGGTAGTAAAGATTTGCTTACAGGAATATTTTGAAATATCGTAAGCACAACAGAACATTTAGTTTAAACCTTTAAAGTGCACCTTTATTACAAGTACCTGTTAATCATCTGCACCACTCCCAGCACGCCGTCCTTCCCGTTGATGGGCATGCACAGGATGTTCCGCGTGGTATATCCGGTACGCTTGTCAATGTCAGTGTTGAAGCGGTCGTCCTTGTATGCGTCCTTGATGTTCACGACCTACAATATGTGTTGTGTTCTGAGAAAACTGTGCATAATGCATGTGCGTAAAGTGTCGTCCCAGATTAGCCTGTGCAGTCCGCACAGGCTAATCAGGGATGATACTTTCCGCCAAAAATGGATTTTTGCTAAGAAGGGACTTCATTTTAACAAAAAATGTCATACAAGCGGAAAGTGTCGTCCCTGATTAGCCTGTGCAGTTCACACAGGCTAATCTGGGACGACACTTTAAGCACATTCATTATGCCCATTTTTCTCGGAACACGACACATATGGTCGCAATGTTTCCTAAATGCCTTCACATTTCCTATAATCAAAAGCTACTACTACTGTTGCTGTCACCACTTCTACACTTCTATTGTAAATATTGTATCTAGGTTTTTCCTTTTTTATTTAATTAGTTGGCATCGATTATTAATTTGAATGCAGGTTAAAGTAGAAAAAAATACTGGTGAACATAGCACAAATAAATAAGTAATATTCAAAAATCGTGTTAATAATGAACCATTTTACTTGTTACGATAGTGGTTACTGCTATCCGCTCGTTATGGATGAACGCTGCGTTAAGTTCAAAAGGTGAGCACCCTACCTCCCCGGTTCGAGCCACGAAGCCGGCTATGCCCTTGTCGCGCGGGAACCGGATCTGCGACTTCTTGGTGTAGATGGGAAGCCCCTCGGTGCTCATCTTGCCTTCATCAAAGTAGTCCGCATACAGCTCATCCCTGCGGTACATTGACTTTTTCTAGTTTAAATATATTTATTAAAAATGCACTTTGTTATTCTTTTCATAATGTATAAACTGTGTTGTCGCTTATCGTTCGACCTATATTTAATTTAAGTGTCGAAAACACTTTATTGCAAATTTCTAATGATATAAATCGTTTGTATAATCATCCCGTTCAATTATTGGTGTTGTGATTTTAAATAAGAAAGCTTATACGCCACTACACAACGACAAACAATTTTAAAAATCAAAAATCATTTTTTCAATATGCAAAACTACTGTAAATAAATGCAAGATGCGTAGCAAGAATTACATGTTTGATTTAATGTCAGTGAACCGTGACATTTTCTCAATGTTTCAGACCACCAGTTTGTCAAAGCTATCAACATCTTGGATGGTCAAGCTAAATAGAATTGACCCAGCAAATCACAACTGTCCTGTTGCCATATCATATTACATTGGTTTTTTAAATGTTAAATTCTCTCTTCATTTCCATAAACATAGTATTTACTGGCACAAAAACAAAGGCTTATACATCATTATGAATGAACATGTGTCAAAAATTCAATTTGTAAGTCTCTTAACTGGACAGTGTGGAAACAGAATAAAATATGGGCTGTCCGTTGTAGTGGCAGCCATTGTATGAATACGTTTTTTGTCACTGTGACCTTGACCTTTGACCTAGTGACCTGAAAATCAATAGGGGTCATCTGCGAGTCACGATCAATGTACCTATGAAGTGTCATGATCCTAGGCAAAAGCGTTTTTGAGTTATCATCCGGAAACCATTTTACTATTTCGGGTCACCGTGACCTTGACCTTTGACCTAGTGACCTCAAAAGCAATAGGGGTCTTCTGCGAGTCAAGATCAATCTACCTATGAAGTGTCATGATCCTA